>NC_048582.1:6785541-6788041 GCF_013265735.2 Oncorhynchus mykiss | reverse complement strand
GGCATCTGGGAGACAGCAGATGACCAGAGGATGAACCCAAAGTGGCTTATGGTGCCCCCAATCTATATGGGAGGGGTGGAACAAAGTATTCTGGATAGTAGCTATATAAACTGTGCATTGTCTGTAAAGGGAAGGCTCTCAGTCCAATGGTCAAGACTGTTGGGCTGACGGTTTCATTATTGCAATAATTCATAATCAATATTAAATAAAAATGATTGTTTGAAGAAATGACCAAGTCTCTCTCAGTACGGAATTTCCACAACATTTGTCAATTTATCCCTGCAGTGCAGATGGAGACTTTGGTTAGCTTAGCAGGCTAACGCAAGAGCCCATAGGAATCCATTGACTCCGATGCTAACGAGTCAATACTCTCCACTTCCTGCAGTGCAGATGGAGACTTTGGTTAGCTTAGCAGGCTAACGCAAGAGCCCATAGGAATTCATTGACTGTGATGCTAACGAGTCAATCCTCTCCACTTCCTGCAGTGCAGATGGAGGCTTTGGTTAGCTTAGCAGGCTAACGCAAGAGCCCATGGGAATCCATTGACTCCGATGCTAACGAGTCAATCCTCTCCACTTCCTGCAGTGCAGATGGAGACTTTGGTTAGCTTAGCAGGCTAACGCAAGAGCCCATAGGAATCCATTGACTCCGATGCTAACGAGTCAATCCTCTCCACTTCCTGCAGTGCAGATGGAGACTTTGCAATCGTCCATGAGACCAAGGTGCTGCTGGAGCACACAGGTCTGATCACCTGGAACCCTCCGGCCATCTTTAAGAGCTACTGTGAGATCATTGTGCTTCACTTCCCCTTCGACCTGCAGAACTGCAGTATGAAGCTGGGGACATGGACCTACGACGGCAACCTGGTAGTGGTCAACCCGGTAAGAAGTTTGAAAAGCACAAATATCCAAAAAGCACATCTGAAAATGTTCCAGGTCCGGGGTGTAAAATAGAAAAAATCCCATGAAAATGAGTAGAAATAGTAACAATCCCATGAAAAGGAGTAGAAATAGAAACAATCCCATGAAAAGGAGTAGAAATAGAAACAATCCCATGAAAAGGAGTAGAAATAGAAACAATCCCATGAAAAGGAGTAGAAATAGAAACAATCCCATGAAAAGGAGTAGAAATAGAAACAATCCCATGAAAAGGAGTAGAAATAGAAACAATCCCATGAAAAGGAGTAGAAATAGAAACAATCCCATGAAAAGGAGTAGAAATAGAAACAATCCCATGAAAAAGAGTAGAAATAGAAACAATCCCATGAAAAGGAGTAGAAATAGTAACAATCCCATGAAAAGGAGTAGAAATAGAAACAATCCCATGAAAAGGAGTAGAAATAGAAACAATCCCATGAAAAGGAGTAGAAATAGTAACAATCCATGAAAATGAGTAGAAATAGTAACAACCCCATGAAAAGGAGTAGAAATAGTAACAATCCATGAAAAGGAGTAGAAATAGTAACAATCCATGAAAAGGAGTAGAAATAGTAACAATCCCACAAAAAGGAGTAGAAATAGTAACAATCCCATGAAAAAGAGTAGAAATAGTAACAATCCATGAAAAGGAGTAGAAATAGTAACAATCCCACAAAAAGGAGTAGAAATAGTAACAATCCCATGAAAAAGAGTAGAAATAGTAACAATCCATGAAAAGGAATAGAAATAGCCGCACCTGTTGTATGCTCCCACATAGTTTAAACCAGCCTCTCCAACATAATGTGTATTTGTGTATATTGGAGGGGATGGGAAGAAAATAATTGTCATCCCATATGAACTAATAAAGTATATCTTATCTTAATTTAACCAGTAAAGTATTGACCCTAGCCCTGTACCCGTCCCCTGTCCCCCCTCTAGGACAACGACCGGCCTGACCTGAGTAACTTCATGGAGAGTGGTGAGTGGGTGATGCAGGACTATAGGAGCTGGAAGCACTGGGTGTACTATGCCTGCTGCCCTGACACGCCCTACCTGGATATCACCTACCACTTCCTGATGCTGAGGCTGCCTCTCTACTTCATCGTCAACGTCATCATCCCCTGCATGCTGTTCTCCTTCCTGACTGGACTGGTCTTCTACCTCCCCACTGACTCTGGTAGGCCTGCTGTTCTCCTTCCTGACTAGACTGGTCTTCTACAGCCTGACTGACTCTGATAGGCCTGCTGTTCTCCTTCCTGACTAGACTGGTCTTCTACCTCCCCACTGACTCTGGTAGGCCTGCTGTTCTCCTTCCTGACTAGACTGGTCTTCTACACCCTGACTGACTCTGGTAGGCCTGCTGTTCTCCTTCCTGACTAGACTGGTCTTCTACAGCCTGACTGACTCTGGTAGGCCTGCTGTTCTTCTTCCTGACTGGACTGGTCTTCTACCTCCCCACTGACTCTGGTAGACCTGCTGTTCTCCTTCCTGACTAGACTGGTCTTCTACACCCTGACTGACTCTGGTAGGCCTGCTGTTCTCCTTCCTGACTGGACTGGTCTTCTACCTCCCCACTGACTCTG
>NC_048582.1:6743041-6783041 GCF_013265735.2 Oncorhynchus mykiss | reverse complement strand
GTCAGTCAGTCAATCAGTCAGTCAGTCAATCAGTCAGTCAGTCAGTCAGAAAATAAATAAATCAGTCAGTCAATAAATCAATCAGTCAGTCAATAAGTCAGTCAGTCGGTCAATAAATCAGTCAATCAGTCAATCAATTAATCAGTCAATAAATCAATCAATCAAGTAGGTAGACTAGGTACAATGGACAAAGTGAATGTCAGCACATCTCATTCCTAATTTGGCGATGTCAGTACAACATCTAGTGGTGTCCTAGTTTTCAGACCCCTTGGTGTGATGGCCGTGACATTGGATTGTCAGGCTTCCCCCTAAATTCTCTGTTAATTCCGTTGGGCTTTTGGGGTTTTCTCTTGGCTGCACTGCCACCTGGTGGTGCTAATGCAGTACGTCATGTATTTTGTCAGGTGTTAGTGACATTCTGCTTTCGGCCATTTAGAACAGTGGTTCCCAACCTTTTTGGGTTACTGTTCCACCAATGGAATTCTGCTCTGCCCGGAGTACCCCTGAAGTACCCCCTCATGTGCATTTTACCAGTAAGCCGGTGGTTTCATCAGTCTTCTCAGGTACCATATGTGGAAAGACCAAGTACCCCCCAGGGGCCCTAGTACCTCTGGTTGGGAACCACTGATTTAGAACCCCTCAGCTCTCAGCAGCCTCTCTAGCAGGGCTCTCCTTTGAGAGACAGGAAGTAGTTAAGAGCAGTCTGTCTGTCTGTCTGTCCTATTTCTGACTTTAGCTGAGTCATTTGAGTAATGGCATGTCAGGTTTGTCAGTTTATTCATTGAGTACTCATGGTTTTATGGTTGATGTACGTGATCTTGATTATCATGGAAAATATGTTAGTCCCCCAACACAGTATTATGTGTTTTACAGTACTTTGTGTTACTCATTACAATGTATTTACAGTAATTCATGTACTATATATAACTTGTGTTACTCAATACAATGTATTTACAGTAATTAGTGTACTATATATAACTTGTGTTACTCAATACAATGTATTTACAGTAATTAGTGTACTGTATATAACTTGTGTTACTCATTACAATGTATTTACAGTAATTGATTTACTGTACATTTCTTTGTGTTAAGTAATTGATTTTCTTTACATGACGTCTTGTTACTCATTACAATGTATTTTCCTGTATTTCAGATTTTCATCGACACCATCCCCAATTTCATGTTCTTCTCGACTATGAAGCGTCCATCCAGGGACAGGCAGGAGAAGAGGATCCACCCGGCTGACTTTGACATCTCCGACATCTCGGGCAAGCCTGCCCCTGCCTCTGTCACCTTCCAGTCCCCCATCACCAAGAACCCGGACGTCCGCAGCGCCATCGAGGGGGTCAAGTACATCGCAGAGACCATGAAGTCTGATGAAGAGTCCAACAATGTAAGAATAGGATCTCAGGAAGCATATATGGAACGCATGTCTATCTTTGAGTCTGTCTGTCTGTCTGTCTGTCTGTCTGTCTTTGTGTCTGAGTCTGTCTGTCTTTGTTTCTGTGTCTGTCTGTCTTTGTGTCTGAGTCTGTCTGTCTTTGTTTCTGTGTCTGTCTGTCTTTGAGTCTGTCTGTCTGTCTTTGTATCTGTCTGTCTTTGTGTCTGTCTGTCTTTGTGTCTGAGTCTGTCTGTCTTTGAGTCTGTCTGTCTTTGTGGTGAGTCTGTCTGTCTGTCTTTGTTTCTGAGTCTGTCTGTCTTTGTGTCTGAGTCTGTCTGTCTTTGTGTCTGAGTCTGTCTGTCTTTGTGTCTGTCTTTGTGTCTGAGTCTGTCTGTCTGTCTTTGTTTCTGTGTCTGTCTGTCTTTGTGTCTGAGTATGTCTGTCTTTGTTTCTGAGTCTGTCTGTCTTTGTGTCTGAGTCTGTCTGTCTTTGTTTCTGAGTCTGTCTGTCTTTGTTTCTGAGTCTGTCTGTCTTTGTTTCTGTGTCTGTCTGTCTTTGTGTCTGAGTCTGTCTGTGTTTGTGTCTGTCTTTGTGTCTGTCTGTCTGTCTGTCTGTCTGTCTGTCTGTCTGTCTGTCTGTCTGTCTGTCTGTCTGTCTGTCTGTCTGTCTGTCTGTCTGTCTATGTGTCTGTCTGTCTTTGTGTCTGAGTCTGTCTGTCTTTGTGGTGAGTCTGTCTGTCTTTGTTTCTGAGTCTGTCTGTCTGTCTGTGTCTGAGCCTGTCTGTCTTTGAGTCTGTCTGTCTTTGTGGTGAGTCTGTCTGTCTATCTTTGTGTATGAGTCTGTCTGTCTTTGTGTCTGAGTCTGTCTTTCTTTGTGCCTGAGTCTGTCTGTCTATCTTTCGAGCTTTCATGTTTTAATATTGTGTGGCTAATACAAAAACAAATTGTCTTGAAAATGTTAATGACTCAACTCTCTCTCTATTCTCTCTTCACATCACCTCTCTCTCTCTCTCTCTCTCTCTCTCTCTCTCTCTCTCTCCTCACCCCCTCTCTCTCTCATCTCTCCTCTCTCTCACTCTTTCTCTCTCCTCACCTTTCACCCCCTTCTCTCTCTTCCCTCCTCTCTCTCCTCACCTTTCACCCCCTCCTCTCTCTTCCCTCCTCTCTCTCTCTCTCTCTCTCTCTCTCTCTCCTCACCTTTCACCCCCTCCTCTCTCTTCCCTCCTCTCTCTCTCTCTCTCTCTCTCTCTCACTTTCTCTCTCCTCACCTTTCACCCCTCCTCTCTCATCTCTCCTCCCTCTCCCTCTTTCTCTCTCCTCACCTTTCACCCCCTCCTCTCTCTTCCCTCCTCACCCCCTCCTCTCTCTTCCCTCCTCACCCCCCCTCTCTCTCTCCCTCTTCTCTCTCCTCACCTTTCACCCCCTCCTCTCCCTCCTCACCTTTCACCCCCTTCTCTCTCTTCCCTCCTCTCTCAGGCTGCTGAGGAGTGGAAGTTTGTAGCCATGGTCCTGGATCACATCTTGCTGTGTGTGTTCATGGCTGTGTGTATCATCGGCACCATGGGAGTGTTCGCTGGACGCCTCATTGAGCTGAGCATGCAGGGCTAAAGGAGAGGCCATAGCCAGAGTCACCGTGCTCTGGCCACACCCTGGTTCTCCTGCTCGCTCTGACACCTGTCTGCTGTGCCTCTACCCCGACTCATCTGGAAATGACAATCAATCGATTGATTGGATCGTGGATTGAATGTAACTGGTCCAGTGAGGTGTTGTTATTGTAGCTTCTTTTCTGCATGGAGATTACAGTTGAAAATATGAACATTCACAGCACTCGGTGTTGAGAAGGTGTCCCGCTGTCAGCTGTCTGTGACTTGATGGATCGTATTTAAGGAACGATGGTTAACCTACCTAACGAGGTGATTCCTTTATTTCTAACCATCCTTCATCATGTGGAACGAAGGATGCAGAGTATGTTGGTTTAACAAACTCTGCATAATGGCTCTGATTGGGAGCACTCTGGCACTCTTATGGGACTGTGGATGAGGGAGCTCACATTATGGCACTGTGGATGAGGGAGCTCACATTATGGCACTGTGGATGAGGGAGGTCACATTATGGCACTGTGGATGAGGGAGCTCACATTATGGCACTGTGGATGAGGGAGCTCACATTATGGCACTGTGGATGAGGGAGGTCACATTATGGCACTGTGGATGAGGGAGCTCACATTATGGCACTGTGGATGAGGGAGCTCACATTTTTATTCTTTATTTGTTTTATTTTACCTTTATTTAACTAGGCAAGACAGTTAAGAACAAGTTCTTATTTTCAATGACGGTCTAGGAACAGTGGGTTAACTGCCTGTTCAGGGGCAGAACAGCTCGGGGATTTGAACTTGCAACCTTTCGGTTACTAGTCCAACGCTCTAACCGCTAGGCTACCCTGCCGCCACATTATGGCACTGTGGATGAGGGAGGTCACATTATGGCACTGTGGATGAGGGAGGTCACATTATGGTACTGTGGATGAGGGAGATCACATTATGGTACTGTGGATGAGGGAGCTCACATTATGGTACTGTGGATGACAGAGATCACAAGCAGCTGGTAGTGCATCTCGCCGTTGTTGCATGATCATTATCGACGATCAGAAGATCAGTTTGAATGAGTTTCTCAACCTTGATTTAGAAGTGGGCCTGTCTTGTCAATAAAGATGACAGTGCAGGGGCTTCTGGGAAACTACATGATGTTTTATCTTGTCCGATGTTAGGGTTTTCTCTCCTCCTTCTGCCAAATGTCATCACGGTTCTATTTTTAGATTTGGTTAAATGTCAAAATAAAATCTACTTCCAGATAAGCCTGTCTTTTTGTATTGTGTTTTTTACATTGACAGGGACGGCATAAACTCTGGTTAGTAAAATATTTGTACATGTCATTTTCTCCATTAAGAAGATAAACTGTGCGCCTGGGTCCTCTTTCTGTTGAATAAATTATTAAATGACCTTATTTTAACGTATTATTTTAGATTTTCCAGTAGTCAACACGTATCTGTTCTGTTCTCCTCTCATCAGTAAACGTCTTTATACACAGAACCAACTGTTCAAACTTGGACAAGATGCACATCTGGAAATATTGCATCACCGCAAAGGCCCCGGATTGGAGCGAGAGAAGCATTACATTCTCCCAGTCGGTTTTACGAAAACAGTCTTTCGAGCGACATGACAAATACAACGCTCGACGATTTGGACAGAAACGTAAGTTATAGAGGGATGGCAGATTGATAAAACATCAAATTGCACTCTTGATTGTATGCATATAATTTAAAAGTTCCGGGTACAATGTGGAAATCCCGATGAAGCGGAAATCCTGAGCTAAAGTTGTGTTTACGGCGAAGGAGTGGCTCACACTGTCTCCAGAAGTAAGTCGATGTTTATGTTATGTTGAACTTGAGTACTAGATCGATTTTTCAAAGTTTTGCGATTCTCAATTATAATTACGCAAATAACTGAATTTCAAAATATGTTTGCAATGGATGGGATGGCAGCAGCAACACCTTGAGTGGTCACATCTGTTGCGACACCCTTGCTTATAAAACATGTTTTTGAGGACAAATGGAAACATGGTAGCGTTATGTTATGATATCTCTGTTTTTATTTTTGTATTCCGTTTGTTTTTTGAGTTGTATCAGATGACATCATGCGTTATTCTCTGCTTGGTGGTTATGTAGTCTGCGTTGGCATGGATACTTGCACGATGAGAGAAAAAAAAGCCTCATCTGACTTTTAAAGTCATTGAGTTATTGCTATACAGTAGCTTTCATTATGTAACCTGTGCTCGGGGATTTTGTGCAGCTCACACAGTCAGTCAGTATACCTCGCGTAGACACACACACTACCGTAGAGTGCAGTAAACCAATATCTGTTTATACTGTACCAAACCATGCAGCGTTTGGCTTTACGATTCACATCACAGAAACTTTATGACTTTTTATGGAGTCACTCGTCACTGTAGCCAAGGAATGTAGACTTTCCCACAGCTCTGAAATGTCATCTGAGGCATAGTGGACATTGACTCATTGACTCATTGACACGCATACATTCGTAGTACAAACAAACGGCCCACTATTCCCAATATAGTGCACAAACTTATTTTTTTTCAATATTTATTTTTTGTAACATTTTTAAAAATTTGACCCCTTTTTCTCCCGATTTCATTGTATCCAATTGGTAGTTACAGTCTTGTCTCATAGCTGCAACTCCCATACAGACTTGGGAAAGGTGAAGGCAGAGAGTTGTGCGTCCTCTGAAACACAACCCGGCCAAGCCACGCTGCTTCTTGACAAGCCGCACTGCTTCTTGACTGGCGACTGTGTCAGCGTGCACTACGCCCGGCCCCCCACAGGAGTCGCTAGTGCGCGATGGGACAAGGACATCCCTGCCGGCCAAACCCTCCCAGACGACGCTGGGCCAATTGTGCGCCGCCCCTTGGGTCTCCTAGTCTCGGCCGACTGCGACACAGCCTGGATACTGGTCTAAGGCAGTGCTACCCAGAATCTCTAGTGGCACAGCTAGCACTGCCTTAGACCACTGCGCCACTCGGGAGGCCCATACTACACTACCAGGCCCATAGTACACTACCTTTCACCAGGCCCATAGTACACTACCTTCCACCAGGCCCATAGTGCACTACCTTTCACCAGGCCCATAGTACACTACCTTTCACCAGGCCCATAGTACACTACCTTTCACCAGGCCCATAGTACACTACCTTTCACCAGGCCCATAGTACACTACCTTTCACCAGGCCCATAGTACACTACCTTTCACCAGGCCCATAGGGCACTACCTTTCACCAGGCCCATAGTACACTACCTTTCACCAGGCCCATAGTACACTACCTTTCACCAGGCCCATAGGGCACTACCTTTCACCAGGCCCATAGTACACTACCTTTCACCAGGCCCATAGGGCACTACCTTTCACCAGGCCCATAGTGCACTACCTTTCACCAGGCCCATAGTACACTACCTTTCACCAGGCCCATAGTACACTACCTTTCACCAGGCCCATAGTGCACTACCTTTCACCAGGCCCATAGTACACTACCTTTCACCAGGCCCATAGGGCACTACCGTTCACCAGGCCCATAGTACACTACCTTTCACCAGGCCCATAGGGCACTACCTTCCACCAGGCCCATAGTACACTACCTTTCACCAGGCCCATAGTACACTACCTTCCACCAGGCCCATAGTACACTACCTTTCACCAGGCCCATAGTACACTACCTTTCACCAGGCCCATAGTACACTACCTTTCACCAGGCCCATAGTACACTACCTTTCACCAGGCCCATAGTACACTACCTTCCACCAGGCCCATAGTACACTACCTTTCACCAGGCCCATAGTACACTACCTTTCACCAGGCCCATAGGGCACTACCTTTCACCAGGCCCATAGTACACTACCTTTCACCAGGCCCATAGGGCACTACCTTTCACCAGGCCCATAGTACACTACCTTTCACCAGGCCCATAGTACACTACCTTTCACCAGGCCCATAGGGCTCTACCTTTGATCATAGCACTATGTAGTCGAAGTACTATAGTTCAACCTATGGGCCTTTGGCCAAAAGTAGTGCACTATGTAGGGAATAGGGTTCCATTTGGGACGAAGGCCCATACTGCTCCTTCTCCTGGTTACTGTAGTTATGGTGTTTCATGGAATCGGACTAGCAAAGGTGCATCATTATCTGTCAATACACATGCCCGTACAGTAAACTCACTCACTCACTCCAATACTTCAAACCTGGAATCCTAAACAAACTTTGTTGAACTGTGGTCTTAGTATTAACATTCCACAGTGGTAAACTGGAAAACATTGACCAGGCCTTGTGTTCTCTCGTTGCCTGAGGAACCTGCTTCAGAGTGATGTGTTCCCTGGTCTGTTACAGTACTGAACCTGCTTCAGAGTGATGTTTTCCCCAGAGGCTGTCCCTGGTCTGTTAGAGTACTGAACCTGCTTCAGAGTGATGTGTTTCCTAGAGGCTGTTCCTGGTCTGTTACAGTACTGAACCTGCTTCAGAGTGATGTGTTCCCTGGTCTGTTACAGTACTGAACCTGCTTCAGAGTGATGTGTTCCCTAGAGGCTGTCCCTGGTCTGTTACAGTACTGAACCTGCTTCAGAGTGATGTGTTCCCTAGAGGCCGTCCCTGGTCTGTTACAGTACTGAACCTGCTTCAGAGTGATGTGTTCCCTGGTCTGTTACAGTACTGAACCTGCTTCAGAGTGATGTGTTCCCTAGAGGCCGTCCCTGGTCTGTTACAGTACTGAACCTGCTTCAGAGTGATGTGTTCCCTGGTCTGTTACAGTACTGAACCTGCTTCAGAGTGATGTGTTCCCTAGAGGCTGTCCCTGGTCTGTTACAGTACTGAACCTGCTTCAGAGTGATGTGTTCCCTAGAGACTGTCCCTGGTCTGTTACAGTACTGAACCTGCTTCAGAGTGATGTGTTCCCTGGTCTGTTACAGTACTGAACCTGCTTCAGACTGATGTGTTCCCTAGAGGCTGTCCCTGGTCTGTTACAGTACTGAACCTGCTTCAGAGTGATGTGTTTCGTAGAGGCTGTCCCTGGTCTGTTACAGTACTGAACCTGCTTCAGAGTGATGTGTTCCCTAGAGGCCGTCCCTGGTCTGTTACAGTACTGAACCTGCTTCAGAGTGATGTGTTCCCTAGAGGCTGTCCCTGGTCCGTTACAGTACTGAACCTGCTTCAGAGTGATGTGTTCCCTGGTCTGTTACAGTACTGAACCTGCTTCAGAGTGATGTGTTCCCTAGAGGCCGTCCCTGGTCTGTTAGAGTACTGAACCTGCTTCAGAGTGATGTGTTCCCTAGAGGCTGTCCCTGGTCTGTTACAGTACTGAACCTGCTTCAGAGTGATGTGTTCCCTGGTCTGTTACAGTACTGAACCTTGTTTGGAGTTGAGTCTTCCCTGGTCTGTTACAGTGCTCCCATTCCTCAGATCAGGAGGTAAGCAGCCAAACTGGTCTGAGCATTGTGGATGGATAGCTGGAGGGTAACTACATGTTTCAGAGATCTACTGTAAATGGCAAGATGTTTGTCTCCAGAGCTATAACACAGAGTTTTAAAATGTCTTCATGTAATCTCTGGCTATGAGAGCGAGCCGCTCGTCCTGCAATAGGCAGGTCTGCAGAGAAGAGAGGAAGCTTCCTTCACTTCCTGTGTAACCAACCCACGTGACCAACTCAGCTCAAGCACATGGCGGCGAGGGTGTTTGTGGGCGATATTCGTATTCGCTTCAGCTTCCTGATAGTCTGAACAAGGAGGTAGTAACATTAATACTCACAAGGCCTACTTGTACACTGAGCATACAAAACATTAAGAACGTGACAGATTGACCAAGTGAATCCAAGCTATGATCCCTTATTGATGTCACTAGTTAAATCCACTTCAATCAGTGTAGATGAAGAGGAGGAGACAGGTTAAACAAGGATTTTTAAGCCTTGAGACAGTTGAGACATGGACTGTGTACCATTCAGAGGGTGAATGGCCAAGGCAGAAGATGTGTCTTTGAACAGGGTATGCTAGTAGGTGCCAGGTGATACCAGTTTGTGTCAAGAACTGCAACGCTGCTGGGGTTTTCACACTCAACAGTTTCCTGTGTGTATCAAGAATGGTCCACCACCCAAAGGACATCCAGCCATCTTGACACAACTGTGGGGAGCATTAGAGTCAATATGGTCCAGCATCTCTGTGGAACGCTTTCTACACCTTGTAGAGTCCAGGCCCCAACACATTGAGGGGAAAAGTATGCAAGGTGTTCTTAATGTTTGGTAGAGTCAGCATTAGTAAGGTGTTCTTAATGTTTGGTATAGTCAGCATTAGTAAGGTGTTCTTAATGTTTGGTATAGTCAGCATTAGCAAGGTGTTCTTAATGTTTGGTAGAGTCAGTATTAGTAAGGTGTTCTTAATGTTTGGTATAGTCAGCATTAGCAAGGTGTTCTTAATGTTTGGTATAGTCAGCATTAGCAAGGTGTTCTTAATGTTTGGTATAGTCAGCATTAGCAAGGTGTTCTTAATGTTTGGTAGTCAGTATTAGTAAGGTGTTCTTAATGTTTGGTAGAGTCAGTATTAGTAAGGTCTTCTTAATGTTTGGTAGAGTCAGTATTAGTAAGGTGTTCTTAATGTTTGGTAGAGTCAGTATTAGTAAGGTGTTCTTAATGTTTGGTATAGTCAGCATTAGCAAGGTGTTCTTAATGTTTGGTATAGTCAGCATTAGCAAGGTGTTCTTAATGTTTGGTATAGTCAGCATTAGCAAGGTGTTCTTAATGTTTGGTATAGTCAGCATTAGCAAGGTGTTCTTAATGTTTGGTATAGTCAGTATTAGTAAGGTGTTCTTAATGTTTGGTAGAGTCAGTATTAGTAAGGTGTTCTTAATGTTTGGTAGAGTCAGCATTAGTAAGGTGTTCTTAATGTTTGGTATAGTCAGCATTAGCAAGGTGTTCTTAATGTTTGGTATAGTCAGCATTAGCAAGGTGTTCTTAATGTTTGGTATAGTCAGCATTAGCAAGGTGTTCTTAATGTTTGGTATAGTCAGCATTAGCAAGGTGTTCTTAATGTTTGGTATAGTCAGTATTAGCAAGGTGTTCTTAATGTTTGGTAGAGTCAGTATTAGTAAGGTGTTCTTAATGTTTGGTAGAGTCAGTATTAGTAAGGTCTTCTTAATGTTTGGTATAGTCAGCATTAGCAAGGTGTTCTTAATGTTTGGTAGAGTCAGTATTAGTAAGGTGTTCTTAATGTTTGGTATAGTCAGCATTAGCAAGGTGTTCTTAATGTTTGGTATAGTCAGCATTAGCAAGGTGTTCTTAATGTTTGGTAGAGTCAGTATTAGTAAGGTCTTCTTAATGTTTGGTAGAGTCAGTATTAGTAAGGTGTTCTTAATGTTTGGTAGAGTCAGTATTAGTAAGGTGTTCTTAATGTTTGGTAGAGTCAGTATTAGTAAGGTGTTCTTAATGTTTGGTAGAGTCAGTATTAGTAAGGTGTTCTTAATGTTTGGTATAGTCAGCATTAGCAAGGTGTTCTTAATGTTTGGTATAGTCAGCATTAGCAAGGTGTTCTTAATGTTTGGTAGAGTCAGTATTAGTAAGGTGTTCTTAATGTTTGGTAGAGTCAGTATTAGTAAGGTGTTCTTAATGTTTGGTAGAGTCAGTATTAGTAAGGTGTTCTTAATGTTTGGTATAGTCAGCATTAGCAAGGTGTTCTTAATGTTTGGTATAGTCATTGCAGCAGACGAATAGAGTACAGTATCTGGAGACGAATAGAGTACAGTATCTGGAGATGAATAGAGTACAGTATCTGGAGACGAAGAGAGTACAGTATCTGGAGACGAAGAGAGTACAGTATCTGGAGACGAAGAGAGTACAGTATCTGGAGACGAAGAGAGTACAGTATCTGGAGCTGAATAGAGTACAGTATCTGGAGCTGAATATAGTACAGTATCTGGAGATGAATAGAGTACAGTATCTGGAGATGAATAGAGTACAGTATCTGGAGATGAAGAGAGTACAGTATCTGGAGATGAATAGAGTACAGTATCTGGAGATGAAGAGAGTACAGTATCTGGAGATGAAGAGAGTACAGTATCTGGAGATGAAGAGAGTACAGTATCTGGAGACGAAGAGAGTACAGTATCTGGAGACGAATAGAGTACAGTATCTGGAGACGAATAGAGTACAGTATCTGGAGATGAAGAGAGTACAGTATCTGGAGATGAAGAGAGTACAGTATCTGGAGATGAATAGAGTACAGTATCTGGAGATGAAGAGAGTACAGTATCTGGAGATGAATAGAGTACAGTATCTGGAGATGAAGAGAGTACAGTATCTGGAGATGAAGAGAGTACAGTATCTGGAGATGAAGAGAGTACAGTATCTGGAGATGAAGAGAGTACAGTATCTGGAGATGAAGAGAGTACAGTATCTGGAGATGAAGAGAGTACAGTATCTGGAGATGAAGAGAGTACAGTATCTGGAGACGAAGAGAGTACAGTATCTGGAGACGAAGAGAGTACAGTATCTGGAGATGAATAGAGTACAGTATCTGGAGATGAAGAGAGTACAGTATCTGGAGATGAAGAGAGTACAGTATCTGGAGATGTAGAGAGTACAGTATCTGGAGATGTAGAGAGTACAGTATCTGGAGATGAAGAGTACAGTATCTGGAGATGAATAGAGTACAGTATCTGGAGATGAAGAGAGTACAGTATCTGGAGATGAATAGAGTACAGTATCTGGAGTTGAAGAGAGTACAGTATCTGGAGTTGAAGAGAGTACAGTATCTGGAGACGAAGAGAGTACAGTATCTGGAGACGAAGAGAGTACAGTATCTGGAGACGAAGAGAGTACAGTATCTGGAGATGAAGAGAGTACAGTATCTGGAGATGAAGAGAGTACAGTATCTGGAGATGAAGAGAGTACAGTATCTGGAGATGAATAGAGTACAGTATCTGGAGATGAAGAGAGTACAGTATCTGGAGACGAAGAGAGTACAGTATCTGGAGATGAATAGAGTACAGTATCTGGAGTTGAAGAGAGTACAGTATCTGGAGTTGAAGAGAGTACAGTATCTGGAGACGAAGAGAGTACAGTATCTGGAGACGAAGAGAGTACAGTATCTGGAGACGAAGAGAGTACAGTATCTGGAGATGAAGAGAGTACAGTATCTGGAGATGAAGAGAGTACAGTATCTGGAGATGAAGAGAGTACAGTATCTGGAGATGAATAGAGTACAGTATCTGGAGTTGAAGAGAGTACAGTATCTGGAGACGAAGAGAGTACAGTATCTGGAGACGAAGAGAGTACAGTATCTGGAGACGAAGAGAGTACAGTATCTGGAGATGAAGAGAGTACAGTATCTGGAGATGAAGAGAGTACAGTATCTGGAGATGAAGAGAGTACAGTATCTGGAGATGAATAGAGTACAGTATCTGGAGATGAAGAGAGTACAGTATCTGGAGACGAAGAGAGTACAGTATCTGGAGATGAAGAGAGTACAGTATCTGGAGATGAAGAGAGTACAGTATCTGGAGATGAATAGAGTACAGTATCTGGAGATGAATAGAGTACAGTATCTGGAGATGAGGAGAGTACAGTATCTGGAGATGATGAAGAGAGTACAGTATCTGGAGATGATGAAGAGAGTACAGTATCTGGAGATGATGAAGAGAGTACAGTATCTGGAGACGAAGAGAGTACAGTATCTGGAGACGAAGAGAGTACAGTATCTGGAGATGAAGAGAGTACAGTATCTGGAGTTGAAGAGAGTACAGTATCTGGAGATGAAGAGAGTACAGTATCTGGAGATGAAGAGAGTACAGTATCTGGAGATGAAGAGAGTACAGTATCTGGAGATGAATAGAGTACAGAATCTGTGTGTCTAGGAGTTGTTTGGACTGTGACTGTATCTGCAAACTGTATCAAATTGGCATATGAGTCAAAGCATTAGCCTACACAATGCAAAAGGGGGGGGGTCGCGTGTGTGTGTGACAGAGCGAGCGTGAGCGTTGGGGAAGGCTGCTGACTGAGTTGAAAGAGAGGAAGTATGACTGAAAGCTGAACACAGGAAGTGGCTCTGACTCTGAGTAAAGCTATTTTAGCAGGAGAGGAGAGCTCTCTCTCTCTCTCTTGACAGCAGCTCTCTGAGGAGAGGAGGGTCTTCAATCTGCATCAGAAGACAGACTTCAGTGAGAGAGAGGTGCGAAGAAGAAGAAGCCCTGTGATGCTCACATGACACTGTGACTGAGACCCCTAGATGAGAGGTGAGGTTTTGACTTTCACAGGAGAGGACAAACTGAAGAGGGAGGAGAGAGAGAGAGATAGAAACTGCTGCTCAGCTCAGACTGTGGGACTGTGAGAGAGAGAGAGAGAGAGAGAAACTGCTGTTCAGCTCAGACTGTGGGACTGTGAGAGAGAGAGAGAGAGAGAGAGAGAGAGAGAGAAACTGCTGTTCAGCTCAGACTGTGGGACTGAGAGAGAGAGCCTAGATGAGAGGTTTTATAGCTTTCACACCACTGTCTCTCTCTCTCTCTCTGTCTCTCTATCTCTCTCTGTCTCCCTCTCTCTCTCTCTCTCTCTCTCTGTCAGTTCATGACACAGCAAGTTGAGGAAGTGAAATACAGTAACATGGGGTTGGACTAAATGTGGAACTGTGACTTCTCTAATGTGTAAAGAGTGCTAGGAAGGGAACCAAATTAAGGAAGCTACCACCTATCGCTGTAACTCTGTGTACCGTTTCTTTGCCTGTTTTCTGGAAGAATGATTTCGAGAGCTACCTAAGAGAGTGAATTTGCAGTCACCTTTTTGGGCACAACTTCTGTGAGTAGATGTAATAATTGTTTAATATATTGTGGTAATCCATTTGATACATTCATACAATATATGATATGTTTCCATAGTCCTAGCTCAGCTCCTGTTCTTTCTCTTCTGACAGTTGAGATTTCTCCTCAGATTTCTCCTCAGATTTCTCCTCAGATTTCTCCTCAGTGTCGGTGTTCTGTTTGACAGCTGTTTAATGGAGGAAAAGGGAACCATTGTAGTGTGAATTTAACTTGCGACTTTGTTTCCTGTCTTCCCGGGGAACATTAGTGGCTGCACTTTGCCAGAAATGCTGTTGATGTTGGCAGAACTGTCTTTAAAGGGATAGTTTGGGGTTTTGGCAACGAGGTCCTTTATCTCCTTCCCCAGAGTCAGTTAATGTCTGTAGTTCTGTCCTTGAGCTGTTCTTGTCTAATGAGGTTCTGTATTATGTTTCGTGCTCTGTGTGGATCCCAGGAAGAGTAGCTGCAACAGCTAACTGGGATCCTAATAAAATACCAAGATGAACTTGTGGAGACCATTTTTATGTCTCTGCGTTCACTTGGAAGGAAGCTGCTGACTTGCAATTGCTTGTGATTGTATTAGGATCCCCGTTAGCCGATGCCGATGTTGACAGCTAGTCTTCCTGGGGTCGGACACATAACGACAGAGACATTACAGACAAAACATACTTTACAATTTAAAACATCAACATACTTTTCAACAAAATTCACTACGACTAAAGACAAATGTACACACACATTTAAAACAACAACAACAATACAACTAAAGAATAAGTGTGTGCGTGCGAATCTATCAGTTACACTTACACGTCAGTACATACACACACACACACACACACACACACACACACACACACACACACACACATGTCACACATTCGTCAGCCCTGGCGCCGGGATGATGAATGAAGTGCACCTTGATTGCCTTCCATTTTGAACCATTTCATGTGTCTGAAGGGAGAACACCGTCTAACCGGCAGGCCCAGAGAGCAAATCAAGTGAACCTATAGGCCTACCGCTGGCCAATCAGGTAGCTCAGACTACCGTGTCTGTCCAGTTTCCTCGAGCCATAGACTGGAAAAAAAGAGACTGTCGAACGCACAGAAAAGTTGATAATGTGAGATTTCAAAACTTTTAAAAACCAACGCTAGAGAGAGACTCAACGAATACAGCAAAGAGATGCAGTTTTTATGAATAAATGAATGTTGAAGTTGTTATTCAGCACCGTCAACACTTTCATAAGCCATAAAATACGTCTTCTCCCTACTTCCACTCACCCTACAACCAGCACTGCAGCTGCAATGAATGAACATAGCAAAGTGTGTCCATGAAGCTTGTTATTATTAGTGGCTTGTCTATCTTTTCATATCGAGGGATATTTTACCTTCTATGGTCGTTGGGGTAACAACAGGAACTGGTGCAGGAGGCAGAAAGAATGGGGTAACAACAGGAACTGGTGCAGGAGGCAGAAAGAATGGGGTAACCACGGGAACTGGTGCAGGAGGCAGAAAGAATGGGGTAACAACAGGAACTGGTGCAGGAGGCAGAAAGAATGGGGTAACAACAGGAACTGGTGCAGGAGGCAGAAAGAATGGGGTAACAACAGGAACTGGTGCAGGACGCAGAAAGAATGGGGTAACAACAGGAACTGGTGCAGGAGGCAGAAAGAATGAGACTCAGAGCTGCAATACGTCACTTTTTAGGTGACCCGACCAAATTCACATAGAAACGTGTTTATATAGATCTGTCTCATTGAAAGCAAGTCTAAGAAGCAGTAGATCTGTTCTATGTGCTCTATTTCTTCCCGTTCTTAAGTTTAGTTGTTTGGGGTCTTCTACTTGTGGTTTTGTCCACCAGTTTCAAACAGCTGAAAATACTACATTTTTGTTTATGGAAAATCTATTTCACAGCGGTTTAGACGACACAATGATTCTCTACACTACACTTGCTTGTTTTGTCACAAACTGAAATAACTATTATAATTTTAACAACCAGGAAATGGTGGAGTGATTTCTGCATAATGCATCTTTTTTAAAGTTTCGTCATCAGCAGGAAGACTGCCTTTTCTCAGAGGAGAGAGAGGGGTGAGTCAGGTGAGAGGCAGGTGACTGCAACTCCCTCAGACTGACCATCAGATGCAGGCTATCAGTCCAGTACAACAAAGAGGAAGTAGATGATTACGATCACTCAGCTGTGCCTCACAAGTAATACAACCAATCATCTATTACCAGTGTGGTCATATACAGTACCTCAAATGTTGAAATAGAGTTTCTAAATGGAAGAACAACATTGGTAGGGCAAATCAAGCATAGCCAATATGCAGTGATAATGTATTGGGCCTGTAGCCTACTGAACAAACCTCATTGTTACAGAACTGTGTTGAACTGCTTCATGTTGCATAGACTTATGTTTTTGAAGTTATGTTTAAAAAAAAAAATCAGAGCGGTAGATCTCTGCTGAGCGGTAGATCTCTGCTGAGCGGTAGATCTCTGCTGAGCGGTAGATGATCTCTGAGCGGTAGATCTCTGCTGAGCGGTAGATCTCTGAGCGGTAGATGATCTCTGAGCGGTAGATCTCTGAGCGGTGGTAGATCTCTGAATGGTAGATCTCTGAGCGGTAGATCTCTGAATGGTAGATCTCTGCTGAACGGTAGATCTCTGAGCGGTAGATGATCTCTGAGCGGTAGATGATCTCTGAGCGGTAGATGATCTCTGAGCGGTAGATGATCTCTGAGCGGTAGATGATCTCTGAGCGGTAGATGATCTCTGAGCGGTAGATGATCTCTGAGCGGTAGATGATCTCTGAGTGGTAGATCTCTGCTGAACGGTAGATTATCTCTGAATGGTAGATCTGTGAGCGGTAGATCTCTGAGCGGTAGATCTCTGAGCGGTAGATCTCTGAGCGGTAGATCTCTGAGCGGTAGATCTCTGCTGAGCGGTAGATCTCTGCTGAGCGGTAGATCTCTGCTGAGCGGTAGATCTCTGCTGAGCGGTAGATCTCTGAGCGGTAGATGATCTCTGAGCGGTGGATCTCTGCTGAGCGGTAGATCTCTGAGCGGTAGATCTCTGAGCGGTAGATATCTGCTGAGCGGTAGATCTCTGAGCGGTGGATCTCTGCTGAGCGGTAGATCTCTGAGCGGTAGATCTCTGAGCGGTAGATATCTGCTGAGCGGTAGATCTCTGAGCGGTAGATATCTGCTGAGCGGTAGATCTCTGAGCGGTAGATCTCTGAGCGGTAGATCTCTGAGCGATCTGAGCGGTAGATCTCTGCTGAGCGGTAGATCTCTGAGCGGTAGATCTCTGAGCGGTAGATCTCTGAGCGGTAGATCTCGGCTTTCATTTTGACTCAATGTGATCTTGACTCAGAAAAGGTTGATGACCTCTACCTTAGACTAATTACCTCAGTGTGGAAGTTGTGGGAAGTGGCCTTCCTCTTCCCTTATTCTAGGAACGTCTGGTAATGTACTAGAGGGGTTTATTTAAAGTCTCCCCTGTGTGGGTCAGCATTGCCACATAACTCTACTCTAGCGAACGTCCCATACAGGATGTTAGCTTAGATACTCAGCACGGTTTCTCTCTGCCCAGACACACACACACACACACACACACACACACACACACACACACTGCTGTATTCTACAGTCCAGTTCTGTGAGAGAAGCATCCAGCCTTCTACCTAATCCCACCCACATCCCTGTTAGGTACAACAGGGCCCGTGGGGAGGGGGGATGTTTTTGGCAATGCCACCGGATGTCCTCTACTCTGCCACTATGGTCTATCTCTCCGGTATTGCTATTCCTTTAACAACTGTTGTCATAAAAGTTTTGAGAATACTTTTGCTGAATTAAAGTAGAACCATAATGGCGTGTGAACGGTGGTGTTGTTGTCTCCAGTCAGTTTATTCACCTCTATAACTGCTAGTGGTGGTGTGTGTGTTTTTACTAGGTGTCTCTGCTGCTAACCCTGATGAGGTACCTCGGCGTGGGGGGTTGTCGGGAGGATCAAAGAACAGGAGCCATTTTAACAGCGTCTAAACTGAAGCATGTGTGTTTGTATATGCGAGCCCGCATGTGTGTCCTACTTGTGCTACTTCAAAGTGTCCACAGTCCCACAGGAGGAGTCATGTGTCGCTAGCGGCAGTCCAACCCCACCCTGACCAGGCTCCAGTCCAACCCCACCCTGACCAGGCTCCAGTCCAACCCCACCCTGACCAGGCTCCAGCCCAACCCCAACCCTGACCAGGCTCCAGTCCAACCCCACACTGACCAGGCTCCAGTCCAACCCCAACCCCACACTGACCAGGCTCCAGTCCAACCCCAACCCCACACTGACCAGGCTCCAGTCCAACCCCAACCCTGACCAGGCTCCAGCCCAACCCCATCCCCAACACTGACCAGGCTCCAGTCCAACCCCAACCCCAACCCTGACCAGGCTCCAGTCCAACCCATCACTGACCAGGCTCCAGTCCAACCCCATCACTGACCAGGCTCCAGTCCAACCCCATCACTGACCAGGCTCCAGTCCAACCCATCACTGAACAGGCTCCAACCCCAACCCATCACTGACCAGGCTCCAGTCCAACCCCATCACTGACCAGGCTCCAACCCCAACCCATCACTGACCAGGCTCCAGTCCAACCCATCACTGACCAGGCTCCAGTCCAACCCCATCACTGACCAGGCTCCAGTCCAACCCCATCACTGACCAGGCTCCAGTCCAACCCATCACTGACCAGGCTCCAGTCCAACCCTGACCAGGCTCTGGCCCAACCCAAACCCTGGACGCAATGTTTACTCTCTAGACAGTATATGTCTCTCTGGGTCAACCCTTTCAGCAGGAGAAACCTTGCCTGGAATCCCCTCTGAAGATGTCTCAGCAGGAGAAACCTTAGCCTGGAATCCCCTCTGAAGATGTCTCAGCAGGAGAAACCTTAGCCTGGAATCCCCTCTGAAGATGTCTCAGCAGGAGAAACCTTAGCCTGGATTCCCCTCTGAAGATGTCTCAGCAGGAGAAGCCTTAGCCTGGATTCCCCTCTGTAGATGTCTCAGCAGGAGAAAGCTTAGCCTGGAATCCCCTCTGAAGATCTCTCAGCAGGAGAAACCTTAGCCTGGAATCCCCTCTGAAGATGTCTCAGCAGGAGAAAGCTTAGCCTGGAATCCCCTCTGAAGATCTCTCAGCAGGAGAAACCTTAGCCTGGAATCCCCTCTGAAGATCTCTCAGCAGGAGAAACCTTAGCCTGGAATATCATTCTGACTAGTGGTAGTATCAAATCAAAGTTTATTTAGGTAGTATGTACATGTAGATATGGATAAAGTGACTATGCAGATATGATGAACAGAGAGTAGCAGTAGCGTAAAGAGGGGTTGGCAGGACACAATGCCGAATACCTTACAGTGAAATGCTTACTTACAGGCTCAAACCAATAGTGCAAAAACTGTGCTAGGTGAACAATGGGTAAGTAAAGAAATAAAACAACAGTAAAAAGACAGGCTATATACAGTAGAGAGGCTATATACAGTAGAGAGGCTATAAACAGTAGAGAGGCTATGTACTGTAGCGAGGCTATATATTGTAGCGAGGCTATATACTGTAGCGAGGCTATATACTGTAGCGAGGCTATATACTGTAGCGAGGCTATATACTGTAGCGAGGCTATAAACAGTAGCGAGGCTATATACAGTAGAGGGGCTATAAACAGTAGCGAGGCTATAAACAGTAGCGAGGCTATAAACAGTAGCGAGGCTATAAACAGTAGCGAGGCTATACACAGTAGCGAGGCTATAAACAGTAGCGAGGCTATACACAGTAGCGAGGCTATACACAATAGAGAGGCTATATACAGTAGCGAGGCTATATACAGTAGCGAGGCTATAAACAGTAGCGAGGCTATAAACAGTAGCGAGGCTATATACAGTAGCGAGGCTACATACAGACACTGGTTAGTCAGGCTGATTGAGGTAGTATGTACATGTAGATATGGTTAAAGTGACTATGCGTATATGATGAACAGAGAGTAGCAGTAGAGTAAAGAGGGGTTGATGGGACACAATGCAGAGAGCCTGGTTTTCCAGGCTAGCAGGAACCAGGGCTGCAGGGTAGAGTCCACCAGAATGAAAACAGAGGAGTCCGGTCCAGTAGTTGTTCACACAACCCTGTTGTTGTTTACATAGTCATTATAGTTCCAGAGAAACAACATGTAAACAAACATGGGGTTGTGACTGTGAGAACGTCTGAGTAGCCAGCAGTAGCCATGTGGTTCTCTCTACAGCTGAATCATCTGCCTTTCCTTTTGCCTGGACTAGATTCTCTGGGGTTTTTTCTCTCTCGCTCACTTCTCTCTCTCTCTCGTGTGTGTGTGTGTGTGTGAGTGTGTGTGTGTGTTATCTGCTTCATTCCTATAAATGCCTGGAGATGCCCTTTTAAGAGAGCTGGCCAGGCCCACTAGGGATGATGTGGTGTGTCATCCATGGTCTCAGGCCACGTATCTTCTTCCAGTCTCGTGGCTCTTTGCTTGTGGCACTGATATCAATGTCTCCATTGTGGGAAGCTATTTTTCTACTATTAGCCGGAGGGGTGCATGTCAGTGGTGCTCATCGCTAAACAATGAGGAGTAGTGTAGAGGTGGGTGGGGGGGGGTGCATGTCAGTGGTGCTCATCGCTAATCAATGAGGAGTAGTTTAGAGGTGGGGGGGGTCCAGATTGCCTTTAGTGCAGTTGGGTTGCACATCTCTGAAGGTTATGTCATTTTAATATGCTTCCTTAATGCCTTTGCAGACTGTACTATTTTGCCCACAAAATGTGTTCGTAGGAAAACGACTGCTGCTGGTTCAGTGTGACAGGGTCGAGGCCTGCTGGTTCAGTGTGACAGGGTCGAGGCCTGCTGGTTCAGTGTGACAGGGTCGAGGCCTGCTGGTTCAGTGTGACAGGGTCGAGGCCTGCTGGTTCAGTACCACTATGTCTTGGCTCGTTTAGTGTGACAGGGTCGAGGCCTGCTGGTTCAGTGTGACAGGGTTGAGGCCTGCTGGTTCAGTGTGACAGGGTCGAGGCCTGCTCGTTCAGTGTGCCAGGGTCGAGGTCTGCTGGTTCAGTGTGACAGGGTCGAGGTCTGCTGGTTCAGTACCACTACGTCTTGGCTCGTTCAGTGTGCCAGGGTCGAGGCCTGCTGGTTCAGTGTGACAGGGTCGAGGCCTGCTGGTTCAGTACCACTATGTCTTGGCTCGTTTAGTGTGACAGGGTCGAGGCCTGCTCGTTCAGTGTGCCAGGGTCGAGGTCTGCTGGTTCAGTGTGACAGGGTCGAGGTCTGCTGGTTCAGTACCACTACGTCTTGGCTCGTTCAGTGTGACAGGGTCGAGGCCTGCTGGTTCAGTACCACTACGTCTTGGCTCGTTCAGTGTGACAGGGTCGAGGTCTGCTGGTTCAGTACCACTACATCTTGGCTCGTTCAGTGTGACAGGGTCGAGGTCTGCTGGTTCAGTACCACTACGTCTTGGCTCGTTCAGTGTGACAGGGTTGAGGCCTGCTGGTTCAGTACCACTACGTCTTGGCTCGTTCAGTGTGACAGGGTCGAGGTCTGCTGGTTCAGTACCACTACGTCTTGGCTCGTTCAGTGTGACAGGGTTGAGGTCTGCTGGTTCAGTACCACTACGTCTTGGCTCGTTCAGTGTGACAGGGTCGAGGCCTGCTGGTTCAGTGTGACAGGGTCGAGGCCTGCTGGTTCAGTGTGACAGGGTTGAGGCCTGCTGGTTCAGTACCACTACGTCTTGGCTCGTTCAGTGTGACAGGGTCTAGGCCTGCTGGTTCAGTACCACTACGTCTTGGCTCGTTCAGTGTGACAGGGTCGAGGCCTGCTGGTTCAGTGTGACAGGGTCGAGGCCTGCTGGTTCAGTGTGACAGGGTCGAGGCCTGCTGGTTCAGTGTGACAGGGTTGAGGCCTGCTGGTTCAGTACCACTACGTCTTGGCTCGTTCAGTGTGACAGGGTTGAGGCCTGCTGGTTCAGTGTGACAGGGTCGAGGCCTGCTGGTTCAATACCACTACGTCTTGGCTCGTTCAGTGTGACAGGGTCGAGGCCTGCTGGTTCAGTACCACTACGTCTTGGCTCGTTCAGTGTGACAGGGTTGAGGCCTGCTGGTTCAGTACCACTACGTCTTGGCTCGTTCAGTGTGACAGGGTCGAGGCCTGCTGGTTCAGTACCACTACGTCTTGGCTCGTTCAGTGTGACAGGGTCGAGGCCTGCTGGTTCAGTGTGACAGGGTCGAGGCCTGCTGGTTCAGTGTGACAGGGTTGAGGCCCGCTGGTTCAGTACCACTACGTCTTAGCTCGTTCAGTGTGACAGGGTCTAGGCCTGCTGGTTCAGTACCACTACGTCTTGGCTCGTTCAGTGTGACAGGGTCGAGGCCTGCTGGTTCAGTGTGACAGGGTCGAGGCCTGCTGGTTCAGTGTGACAGGGTCGAGGCCTGCTGGTTCAGTGTGACAGGGTTGAGGCCTGCTGGTTCAGTACCACTACGTCTTGGCTCGTTCAGTGTGACAGGGTTGAGGCCTGCTGGTTCAGTGTGACAGGGTCGAGGCCTGCTGGTTCAGTACCACTACGTCTTGGCTCGTTCAGTGTGACAGGGTCGAGGCCTGCTGGTTCAGTACCACTACGTCTTGGCTCGTTCAGTGTGACAGGGTTGAGGCCTGCTGGTTCAGTACCACTACGTCTTGGCTCGTTCAGTGTGACAGGGTCGAGGCCTGCTGGTTCAGTACCACTACGTCTTGGCTCGTTCAGTGTGACAGGGTTGAGGCCTGCTGGTTCAGTACCACTACGTCTTGGCTCGTTCAGTGTGACAGGGTTGAGGCCTGCTGGTTCAGTACCACTACGTCTTGGCTCGTTCAGTGTGACAGGGTTGAGGCCTGCTGGTTCAGTACCACTACGTCTTGGCTCGTTCAGTGTGACAGGGTTGAGGCCTGCTGGTTCAGTACCACTACGTCTTGGCTCGTTCAGTGTGACATGGTCGAGGCCTGCTGGTTCAGTACCACTACGTCTTGGCTCGTTCAGTGTGACAGGGTTGAGGCCTGCTGGTTCAGTACCACTATGTGCAGTTGTAGGCTCCGACAAAGTTCTGTCAGTGTCAGATGTTTTGGGCCTTTATCATGTAGTGTGGCTTGTGTTAAGAGACGGTCCCGGTGATTGATAAAGGTGAAATAAAAAATATATATATATATATATATATATATATATATATAATATTATTATATACGTTTTATTATTATATATTATATAAGTTTTTCTGACCTAGATGCATACTTTCAGTTTTTCCGAAGTCATTTCATTCACTCATAAGCATAGAGTGAGGCTAGCACTGCTGGCGCTGATACAGGTGTAGATCAAACCCACCACTGTGGTTAATGTAGCCCAGGTCTGCTGGTGCTGATACAGGTGTAGATCAAACCCACCACTGTGGTTAATGTAGCCCAGGTCTGCTGGTGCTGATACAGGTGCAGATCAAACACACCACTGTGGTTAATGTAGCCCAGGTCTGCTGGTGCTGATACAGGTGCAGATCAAACCCACCGCTGTGGTTAATGTAGCCCAGGTCTGCTGGTGCTGATACAGGTGCAGATCAAACCCACCGCTGTGGTTAATGTAGCCCAGGTCTGCTGGTGCTGATACAGGTGCAGATCAAACCCACCGCTGTGGTTAATGTAGCCCAGGTCTGCTGGTGCTGATACAGGTGCAGATCAAACCCACCACTGTGGTTAATGTAGCCCAGGTCTGCTGGTGCTGATACAGGTGCAGATCAAACCCACCACTGTGGTTAATGTAGCCCAGGTCTGCTGGTGCTGATACAGGTGTAGATCAAACCCACCACTGTGGTTAATGTAGCCCAGGTCTGCTGGTGCTGATACAGGTGTAGATCAAACACACCACTGTGGTTAATGTAGCCCAGGTCTGCTGGTGCTGATACAGGTGCAGATCAAACCCACCACTGTGGTTAATGTAGCCCAGGTCTGCTGGTGCTGATACAGGTGTAGATCAAACCCACCACTGTGGTTAATGTAGCCCAGGTCTGCTGGTGCTGATACAGGTGTAGATCAAACACACCGCTGTGGTTAATGTAGCCCAGGTCTGCTGGTGCTGATACAGGTGCAGATCAAACACACCACTGTGGTTAATGTAGCCCAGGTCTGCTGGTGCTGATACAGGTGCAGATCAAACCCACCACTGTGGTTAATGTAGCCCAGGTCTGCTGGTGCTGATACAGGTGCAGATCAAACACACCGCTGTGGTTAATGTAGCCCAGGTCTGCTGGTGCTGATACAGGTGTAGATCAAACACACCACTGTGGTTAATGTAGCCCAGGTCTGCTGGTGCTGATACAGGTGTAGATCAAACCCACCACTGTGGTTAATGTAGCCCAGGTCTGCTGGTGCTGATACAGGTGTAGATCAAACACACCACTGTGGTTAATGTAGCCCAGGTCTGCTGGTGCTGATACAGGTGTAGATCAAACACACCACTGTGGTTAATGTAGCCCAGGTCTGCTGGTGCTGATACAGGTGTAGATCAAACACACCACTGTGGTTAATGTAGCCCAGGTCTGCTGGTGCTGATACAGGTGTAGATCAAACACACCGCTGTGGTTAATGTAGCCCAGGTCTGCTGATGTCGCCTCTCAAGCCAATCGCAGAATATGACGACAGAAGCAAATCTGACAATCTGGCCAGGTTGACATTAAGATTTTAATTTGTTAACATCACACAGTGTGACGTGATAATTTAAAAGACTGAATCCAACGTAAAGTCTGCAGAGGTCTTGTTGTTGAACACTTCTCCATATAGCCATGTTGTCAGTTTCAAAATCGTCATTGAAACTAATATGGGCAATTTTCAGTTCATGAAATACTTTTCAGACACCTCATATCCTTCCTTTATTGACTGAACATTGTGCTAGATGGCATCTTCCCCCAACCCTGAAACAACAATGTCAAACTGATCCAGCTGAGGGTCAAGTGTCTCTGGGTAGGACAGTTTCAGCATCCCAACCATCACTGGAATGGAACACTGGAATGGAACACTGGAATGGAACACTGGAATGCAGTGGTTTAGAGGACAGGTGTTGGTATCATGTTGTTATCTCAAGGACAGGGTCAGCTGTTCTGACTACCGCAGTGTCCCGCTGGCTTACAGAGAGCTGGAGAGGAGAGATGGGCCTCCACTTCTGCTCTCTGTTCCTATCAGAGGGTGTTGAAGTCATCAAGAGGTGGGCTGAGAGATACTTTAGTAGAGAGAGGGGGATGTAGAGAGATTTTATGAGATAGAAGGGTGCTGCTTTAGAGAGATGGAGAGAGAGGGGATGTAGAGACAGGATGGCTGTGGGTTGGGTCTCTTTCGTGTCAGGTCTTCCTGTTGACCACATTGACAGGAAGATAGAGGCCTCTGCAGCTGAAACTGTCACCTCTCTCTCTCTCGTTGACTGGTAACTAATGCAAATCACATGTATATGGACTGGGCTAGTCTATTACGAATGGCAAAGCCAATCAGAATGAGTTTCCCCCAAAAATGTAGTTTTATTATAGACAGAAATATTCGTCAGACCCAAAAACTGCACCATTTTTAAAGTGGCATTTTATTGTCCCCCAGCACAAGGTGCACCTGTGTAATGATCATGCTGTTTAATCAGCTTCTTGATATGCCACACCTGTCAGGTGGAAGGATTATCTTGGCAAAGGATAAATGCTCACTAACACGGCATGTAAACACATTTGCACACAAAAATTGAGAGAAAAATTAGACTTTTTTTTTTGTGCAAATAGACCATTTCTGGGATTTTTTTTATTTCACCTCATGAAACATGGGACCAACACTTTACATGTTGCGTTTATATTTATAAAATATATATATATTTTTTATAGCAACACAAGACACCTGTCTGATTTACACCTGTTTGAGTGGACTAATCCATTGCCTGTCTGGGTGGACTAGTCCATTGTCTCTGTGGGTGGACTAGTCCATTGTCTCTGTGGGTGGACTAGTCCATTGCCTGTCTAGGTGGACTAGTCCATTGCCTGTCTGGGTGGACTAGTCCATTGCCTGTCTAGGTGGACTAGTCCATTGCCTGTCTGGGTGGACTAGTCCATTGCCTGTCTGGGTGGACTAGTCCATTGCCTGTCTGGGTGGACTAGTCCATTGCAGAGGGGATGGCACACCACTATCACCAGTAGTACATTTAGCCTACCGTTAATTCCCATCATTTCTAATCTACAATGTTTGTTTGGTTACGGTAATGCATTCAATATATTATTACTGCTGTCTTGTCATTGTAGAAGTGGACACATTGTTTGTAGAGTGTTCAACCTAGGCTACACTTGTACACCATTTACGAGTTGTCAATTTATTCATTGTCTTTTGTTTGGAGTGCTCCTGTCAATCTTGAGTAAGGACGCACACCTAGCCTGTTTGAAAAATATTCCCAGCTCTCTTTCGATTACCACTCAGCATAAAAGGGGGAAAAATGTCATGCTCTGATCCAGTGGAAATGTCATAAAATAGGCCTACCTGATTACTTCTTATCCCTTGCGCAAAATAATGAAATAATCTGTCTGTAAACAATTGTTGAAAAAATTACTTGTGCCATGCACAAAGTAGATGTCCTAACCAACTTCGCAAAACTATAGTTTGTTCACAAGAAATTTGTGGAGTGGTTGAAAAACGAGTTTTAATGACTCCAGCCTAAGTGTATGTAAACTTCCGACTTCTACTGTATGTATGGAAAAATACACGTTTAAAATTTTTGACCAATCAAAAGAACAGACGACTTTCAGTCGACCAAGATTTTGTTTAGCCGGGGACATCCCTAGATTGGATGATGGTTGTCATCTGTCTGCTGTACCAGGAAGTATTTCTGGATCAATGTGATTGTTTCCCTTGTGGTTTTATAGCTCATGTACTTTGCAAGTTATTTCAATACATCCTGTTATTTCTGTGCAAAGACAATATTATGTGTCTGCAGTCACACAGCTTGCTCTAAGGACTGTGGTGAAAGCCCACTGGGTAAAAACTGGTTGAATCAACATTGTTTCCATGTCACTAATATATATTGTGATGACATTGAATCAAAGTGGAAAACTGTTTAGATTTGTAAAAAGTCATCAACCTCTCAGGGAATTTCATATTATTTTCAAACTTTTAACCTTAATCCAATGACATGGTGACATTTCACGTTGAATTCATGTTAGTTGACAACTCAACCAAATGCAAATTAAAACTAGATGTTGAACTGACGCCTGTGCCCAGTTTGAGGTGTGTGTGTGTGTGTGTGTTCCCATGTCTCTGAAGGTTTGTTGTGGTTCAGCCTGGTTATGTGTATAGCATCTGTAAGCCTACTGTTTGTGTGGATATTTAGGAAGTATTGAATGGATTGTGTGTATTCTCTCCATCAGGGGTGAAGCTGTAGAAGAATAACTGAAGAGAGAGAGATAAGATGCCTCCTCCCCCGCCACCCCCTGCCCCTCCCCCACCCCCAACCTTCGCTGTGGTAAGCACGCCAAAGACGTCCTAGTTATATTGAAACTACTGATATGAGTTAACACGACGATGGAAAATTCATTCAATTTAGATGTAATCTTTGATGAAGACATCATCACCTTCTGTCAGATAACCTCTCATCCCCTTCTGTCAGATAACCTCTCATCCCCTTCTGTCAGATAACCTCTCAACCGCCTTCTGTCAGATAACCTCTCAACCGCCTTCTGTCAGATAACCTCTCAACCGCCTTCTGTCAGATAACCTCTCAACCGCCTTCTGTCAGATAACCTCTCAACCGCCTTCTGTCAGATAACCTCTCAACCGCCTTCTGTCAGATAACCTCTCAACCGCCTTCTGTCAGATAACCTCTCAACCGCCTTCTGTCAGATAACCTCTCAACCGCCTTCTGTCAGATAACCTCTCAACCGCCTTCTGTCAGATAACCTCTCAACCGCCTTCTGTCAGATAACCTCTCAACCGCCTTCTGTCAGATAACCTCTCAACCGCCTTCTGTCAGATAACCTCTCAACCGCCTTCTGTCAGATAACCTCTCATCGCCTTCTGGCATGAGTGATTGCAGGGAAATTTCTTAGGTCAGTGCAGTTTTGACCTTGTTCAATAGCGCCACCTTGTGGTAGTGAAAGGAAGCGTTTCCAGCATGGCAATGTGATTGTGCAAGTTGTCGTCCTAGGTAATACTATATAATTTCCTATAGGACTTAACTGGCTCCTTTGTTTGTGTTTTATGTTGTCAACATTCGCAGGCAAATACACAGAAGCCATCACTCAGCAAGAACGAAGCACAAGGAAGAAACGCCTTACTGTCTGATATCGGAAAAGGTGCTCGCCTGAAGAAGGCCGTGACCAATGACAGGAGTCAACCCGTCATTGACAGTGAGTAAAGGGTTCTCTGATGCTGTGTATTCTCAAGGCTTTACTCAGAATGTACTCCTCCTCAGTCTAACCATTAGGACATATGGAAGCTACTTGAAACCTACAAAAGGCCTCCTGCAGATAATTAGATTTCAAAGGCTATGGCCTTGTGCCGGAGGAAAAGAGATTGAATACCTTTCTTCACAGAACCCAAAGGTGGAGGAGGAGGAGGAGGAGGAGGAGGTGGCGGAGGAGGAGGAGGTGGCGGCGGCGGCGGAGGAGGAGGAGGACCAGTACTAGGAGGTCTCTTTGCAGGAGGCATGCCCAAGCTTCGGTCCTCAGGAGGGAACAGTAACGGTAATAATCCATGTTTATAATAAGAGGCTACAATGTACTGCAGCAGCCTCTAGAGGTTACAATGTACTGCAGCAGCCTCTAGAGGTTACAATGTACTGCAGCAGCCTCTAGAGGTTACAATGTACTGCAGCAGCCTCTAGAGGTTACAATGTACTGCAGCAGCCTCTAGAGGTTACAATGTACTGCAGCATCCTCTAGAGGCTACAATGTACTGCAGCATCCTCTAGAGATTACAATGTACTGCATCAGCCTCTAGAGGTTACAATGTACTGCAGCAGCCTCTAGAGATTACAATGTACTGCATCAGCCTCTAGAGATTACAATGTACTGCAGCATCCTCTAGAGATTACAATGTACTGCAGCATCCTCTAGAGATTACAATGTACTGCAGCAGCCTCTAGAGATTACAATGTACTGCAGCATCCTCTAGAGATTACAATGTACTGCAGCATCCTCTAGAGATTACAATGTACTGCAGCAGCCTCTAGAGGTTACAATGTACTGCAGCAGCCTCTAGAGATTACAATGTACTGCAGCATCCTCTAGAGATTACAATGTACTGCAGCAGCCTCTAGAGGTTACAATGTACTGCAGCATCCTCTAGAGATTACAATGTACTGCATCAGCCTCTAGAGGTTACAATGTACTGCATCAGCCTCTAGAGGCTACAATGTACTGCAGCATCCTCTAGAGATTACAATGTACTGCAGCAGCCTCTAGAGGTTACAATGTACTGCAGCAGCCTCTAGAGGTTACAATGTACTGCAGCAGCCTCTAGAGATTACAATGTACTGCAGCATCCTCTAGAGATTACAATGTACTGCATCAGCCTCTAGAGGTTGTATTAATATGGTTTGTAAGCGGTGTTTGAGATAAGCCATGGTAACTATCTTGAACAAGTGTAATGTGTTGCTGCTATATGTAAACTGTACTGTGCCACCTTGTTCTACACGAGGGGAGGTCCTCAAGACAAGTCAATTACAGGTCTGTCAGAGTTGACCAAAGTGCCAAGGTTTATTACATAACAAAACAATAATACAATGCATGACCCCAGAGACACACTGGCTCGGAGGGGGTCGGCAGGGGTGTGTGTCCCCCCCCCCCCAAAAAAAAAGTAACTCAGTCCAACTTTAAATGTACTCTTGAAAGTTGTAATCGTGGGAATGCACAAGGCACAATTTCAAAATGAGGTAGTGCATCATCAGTTGCTCTCGTCATCTTAGTGTTGCAGACCTTGGGGAGTGAAGTTCCCCAGTGCTGGACGAGTGAAGGAGTTTGGGAACCCCTGGTATAGAAGACATACATTATGGATAGATAGCAGCAGGGCAAGAAGTAATGCCTTGCATGTAAACACTTTACATTAAGTATATTCACACTCTTTGGTAAGATAACACTGGTGACTAAACACTCTTTGTAAGATAACACTGGTGACTAAACACTCTTTGTAAGATAACACTGGTGACTAAACACTCTTTGTAAGATAACACTGGTGACTAAACACTCTTTGTAAGATAACACTGGTGACTAAACACTCTTTGTAAGATAACACTGGTGACTAAACACTCTTTGTAAGATAACACTGGTGACTAAACACTCTTTGTAAGATAACACTGGTGACTAAACACTCTTTGTAAGATAACACTGGTGACTAAACACTCTTTGTAAGATAACACTGGTGACTAAACACTCTTTGTAAGATAACACTGGTGACTAAACACTCTTTGTAAGATAACACTGGTGACTAAACACTCTTTGTAAGATAACACTGGTGACTAAACACTCTTTGTAAGATAACACTGGTGACCAAACACTCTTTGTAAGATAACACTGGTGACTAAACACTCTTTGTAAGATGATGACACACTGGTGATATTAGTATGCGAAAACACGCATGTAAATTCGTACGACTTGCCTTTGCTCTCTAACCCAATAGTTCCCTTCTAAAACCAGCCTGCCCCGGAGGACTCTGCAGAAAGGGCGACGGAACATATAAACAAACATATAACGAAGAATATTAAACTAGTCCGCTTGCTAGGGGCAATCCCAAATCTTTTGCCCGAATAGCAGCTCATTTGCGGACGAGACAAACCAAACGTTTGGCAACTTGCCACAAGCACAGCCCACGTGCGTCGTCCATGGCAGAAACACTGGCTCGCTAATCGAGAGTTGCGGCTCGCTAACTTATACCCCAATTCTCCCCTGGTCTCACAGTCACACCAGCCACTAGGTGACACAGGCTACATATATTTCTGTAATGCATAGAGGGCACTAGTTGGTTGGTTGTTTTTAACCATAGCCCCATGTAAGACAAAATGATGTTAGACAAAGTGTGTGATGTTTGAAACCCTTATGCTTCCACAGGAGGCCCTAGGCCCCCCATGGTACCTCCAGGAGGCCGTTCCTCAGGCCCCAGACCGTTTGGTGGTGGGGGCCCCTCCGCTGGCCCTCCACGGTTCTCAGGGGCCCCAGCCTTTCCCCGGAGCAGCGCCCCCGACCTCCCCAGGGGACGGGCAGGCCCCCCGCGACCAGAGACCCCTGGCGGACCCCCTCCCCCAATCCCCAACACCCCACGGCCCAACCAGAACTTCCAGAGCCGAGGGACCCCACCTGTTCCAGGAGGAGCCCGGATCCCCAGCTCAGCCCCAGCACCTCCACCCCCCAACCTTGCAGGCAGACACCAAGGCTTGCCCCCTCCCCCTGGCCCTATAGGGGCCCCGTCTGGGCCAAAACCCTCCTTTGGGGCCCCTCCGGTTCCCAGTAGTGGACGTCCCCCTCTACCCCCAGCCCCCCACCCTGGCAGACCCTCAGAGGACCCCTGGCCCCCACCCCCACCCCTGGGGGGCCACCGGTCCTCCATATCCAAAGATGGACCACCGCCACCATCTTTCAACTCCAAGCCCCCCAGCTCGTCTTCCTCTCGGCCCTCCATCGGCGGTGGTGGAGCTCCCCCTCTCCCTCCTGGCAGACCGGGCCCTCCACTGTTGCCCCCAACGCCTGCGGGAGGAGACGAACACACCCCCAGACTACCACAGAGGAACATTTCACTCAACTCGCCGGCGCCGCCACCTGGCCGGTCAGGACCACTGCCACCCCCTCCCAGTGAGAGGCCGCCCCCTCTGGGTAAAAACCCCCCAGGACGGACGGGTAAGGATGCTGCTTCCTTCAGCCTCCCTTCAGGTCATATAATGATGACCACTGTCTCTTTTTGGGTTAGCTTAGCAACTAGAAACATAGTTAACCTTTCTGTGGTCAGTTTGGTCAGACATCAGTACACCGTGTATGTGTTTTGAGACTGGATGGAATGTAGTTTGTAGCTATGATGTGACCTATAGCGATGATATGATGTGACCTATAGCGATGATATGATGTGACCTATAGTGATGATATGATGTGACCTATAGCGATGCTATTATATAGAACTAGTGTTGTATTGAACTCTGTGGTGTAACCTCTTCTCCCACCAGGCCCGCTCCCTCCCCCTCCCTCCTCAGGTCCACGTGGAGGCAGTATAAGGTCATCTCCTGTCCCCCCACCTCCTAACCGCCCGGGAGCAGAGCCCCCCCGTGGGGGACAACGGCCCCCGCTCCCACCAGACCGACCGGGAATAGGAGGCCCTCCTCCCCCCATGGGCAACGGCTTCCAGAACTCCCATCACCAACACATTGGTGAGTGTAAACAGAAGGAATTCATATGATGAGTAATCCTGCTTGAGACCTTACTCCCTGATGTGCCCTTAGCTCCCATTGCTAATGACTTGGCTTCAGCTCAGTGGGCTAACAGTTTTGTGGTGCAGAGAAGACCCGGGTTTTGAACCCATATAGGTCTTTAATTGACCTAGCTGAGAGTTGTGTTTCTCTCTCTGTCAGATGAGTGGGAGGCCCGGTTCCAGTTCCACCCTGTCTCAGACCTCCCTGTCCCAGAGCCTTACGTGTCCTGTCAGAAGACATACCCCAGCAAGTTGTCCAAGACTGACGGCAGAGGTAGGAACCAAGGGCTTTCCTCCCAGACCTGGGTCAAATGCACGTCAAATACTTTGAAATTCTTGCGCTGTGCTTTAAAAAATAGCAACGCTAAATCAAGTGTCTTCTATATGTATTGATTTGTCCCAAATCTGTTTCCTCCTGAAAGTTTCCAGCCTTCAGAGTATCTTCCTGTCCTTGACAGCCTGCTTGACATGTCCAACTTATTTTCCTCTTTCCTGTCCAGGTTCAGATAAAAAGTCCAGGGGTGCCCCCCCACTACCCCCTATCCCCAGGTGAAGCGCTCGTTTTTGGGATGTCTCCTCTCCCCTCCTTCCCTTCCCTCCCCTCCCCTCCTCTCCCTCCCTCCCTTCCCTCCCCTCCTCTCCCTCAGAGTACATGGATGTAAGTATGTCACTCCCACTGCCTCTGTCCATGAGGCTTATATAGCACCTCCATGGAAGGACCATATTTGCAGTGGGACTCACGCAACCATGTGTTTCTGCCTGGAGTTGACAGAATATTCTCATTTAACGAACAGCACTCCAAACCAACCAAAGTCGCAACAGAGGCTTGTTTTATAGGCTATGCATTTGGTTTTGCTCCACTATGTAGTGTTGAAACTGTATACTTTTGTTTTCATTTTTCACTGTGCCTTTTTTGTTTTTCAATTCCCGGATTGTTATGAAGGATCTTTATGAGATTTGAGGGAAACAGTCGTGTCGGATGCTGTGCCTGTCTTCGCCAAAGAGCAACCGAACTATAGCATATCAGTTACATTATTCTAACCATCGAAGGGTACTTCTCCATACAGTTCATGTGCAGTTCACGGCCATGTCTTGACCTTTGTTTCTACACGGTAGAGACAAAATGGACGCTTGTGTGTTACAGTATGCGTTGATTGAACTTTAGGTGAAAATTGAATGTTTTTCTTTATGTCTTGAAAGAAAAAAGAACGTCACTCATGACAGTTGTTAGTTTAATTTTGTATGATTTGAGTTGTCGGGAAGGATTATTTGTTTTTATTTTCTAAAGTTATCTATTTGACTATTTTTCTTCTACACAGTTACAGTATTATCTTCTGCTTCTGTACTACAGCTCTGGGACGTCTCCGCTACTTGATATTAACATCAAGCTTGTCTCAGAACCACGTGCAGAGAGACAATCTAATATTTGACCTATGAAAGTAAATCATTCACATGTATTAAAATGTTACATACATGATCCTGAAGTTATGATATGAATGAGCTTTGCTCATAGAATTTGCAAGTGTTTAATGTATGCAAGGAGGATGTGAATATGGATCAAAATATGCTGGCTGTAGGCTGATGTGTGAGAGAAAAGTGCTATGTTTGGCCTCATTGTTTTCTCTGTTCTGTAAAGACGATAATATGCATTTCTGAATAGAGAATGGGGGTGAATGGCAGGAGCACGTGTGTTTGACCAAAGACAATCGGCTGCACTAGGACGTAGTCTCTTCCCACAGAGGCGGTGTCTCAGATACAACTTGCATTGGAGACTACCTAGGACCAAACAGACAGAAACATCCAGCAGAAATGGAACGTTTTAAAAAGAGGACCAGTAAAGTTGTGTGTTAGTTCCTCCTCAGGTGACAGACATAATGAATGACGGTCCTCATGGGGACATTTTTCTTTCAGTCTTCTTTCAGAATGTATTCTGTCTCTTGTTCCCTAGTTATCTCTGTTAACCCAGAAGTCAAATACAGCGTAGTTGGGTCAGCTACACGCAGAAACTGCCCACGGGAGATTAGTTCCCTAGTTATCTCTGTTAACCCAGAAGTCAAATACAGCTTAGTTGGGTCAGCTACACGCAGAAACTGCCCACGGGAGATTAGTTCCCTAGTTATCTCTGTTAACCCAGAAGTCAAATATAGCGTAGTTGGGTCAGCTACACGCAGAAACTGCCCACGGGAGATTAGTTCCCTAGTTATCTCTGTTAACCCAGAAGTCAAATATAGCGTAGTTGGGTCAGCTACACGCAGAAACTGCCCACGGGAGATTAGTTCCCTAGTTATCTCTGTTAACCCAGAAGTCAAATACAGCGTAGTTGGGTCAGCTACACGCAGAAACTGCCCACGGGAGATTAGTTCCCTATGAAATTTACAATGGTACTGCAGAGTGCTTTATGCACTTTGGCTTCAAGGGAACTTATAAATGATTATTATTTTTGCTTTTGTTTCTGCCTTTTTGAGTGTATTTTCTTCCTGATGCTTTTTAATGTAGAACAAAGCAAACTATTTCCAAATGGATTTTCTAAATAAAGCAAATAAAGTTGGAGTTGAGACTTCTTGTGTTCTCCGTACAATATAAAATGAAGTTAGTTGCTTCACTAACACTCTCAAACTACACTATTTTAGAATCGAATCCATTTTTTTTTAGGGGGATATGCAGCGAGTGGAGTATTCTAGGTTTGTATCTATTTTAAAGGTGTCTAGTCTTAGCTAATTCGTTGATTTATTGACCTAAATGTATTGATTTATTGACAGGTCTTAACTCACATTATAGAGACCCTTACCAACGTCAGAGTGCGGTCGCTTTCCCACCCAATCAAAGCCGAGTATAGCTCCTCGAAACAACACACTTTGGCGACAATTGGATGCCTGGCTTGTCACTCATAATTTAGGGCGTTGATGAACAATGGCACGAAAGGCCACAAATGAGAATTGTTAGTGCTATCAGGGATCCTTGGGACATAACCTTTACTCTAACCTTAACCCTTACCATTTTACATGTCAACTTCAATTGGGGCAACGTCAATGTCGTGACGTGCCAAGGATCCCGAATAGCTTTACGCCAAATGATAATAGCAAGGCGTTTGTACTACCGTTAGCTAGCTGTCAACAGCAGTAGATAGGAAGAGTTAGACTAACGTTTATATAGCTACATTTTGATTTTAAAAAAAAAATGACAATCGCGTGTTAAATATGCAATATCTCGTCACCAGATGTGCAAGGTATGACGCCTTTATCTTGTTGTATTTTCGCAATATGTTTTTAGCACGCGAGCTAACTGACGTTAGATGTAACTGTTACTATCAACGAATAGCATGCTAACTTTAGCTAGCTACAGTACCTAGCGCCAAATCCAATAATTGGCATCGTTTAAGACATCACGAGTTACACGTATAAAAGGTTAACTCTGTCAATCCTCCCATGCTGAAATCCCCCATGACTAGTTTTGAAAGCAGTTTCAATGCACAGTTGGGAGTAGGCTATAATGCATTATCTGTGGTATGCATGTCATCAGCACTGCACTCCTCGTAAATAGCTTTGTTTTGGTTCTTTTTGACAACAACAGATTCACCCTCTCCTTGGTAGTGCCAGGAGTTTTTCCTAGACTTGTCACTTGTTCAGGAAACTCTTGGTCCTTGGTATTACATATGTTTTTCTGACAACCCAAAAAGTGTATGACTTATCCTACTACAACTCACCGATTATTATTGTTTCAACAAGGGCATTGCGGATGTATTAGCCTGAACTGGTGCCCAGCGTGACTGTTCTGTACTCCGATATCGAACATATTCCCATCGGTGAAGTAATTTAGTGCTCATACAACCACAAAACAACCATGGATACCTACGTAGCCATCCATGGCAAGAACATATCCCACAATCCCCTCTCCTCCTCCCAAGCCATGTCTATCGACAAGCTCTTCCCGGCTCTCCTGGAGTGTTTTGGGATCATCCTGTGTGGATACATCGCCGGTAGGACAGACATAATCACCTCCTGTCAAACTAAAGGATTAGGGAACTTTGTGTCTAAATTCGCCCTCCCGGCGCTGCTCTTCAAGAACATGGTTCTGTTGGACTTTAATAACGTGATCTGGTCGTTCCTGTGGAGTATCCTGATAGCCAAGGTGTCGGTGTTCGTCCTGGTGTGTGTTCTGACGCTAGCCGTGGCCAGTCCGGAGAGCAGGTACAGCAAGGCAGGACTCTACTCCATCTTCGCTACGCAGAGCAACGACTTCGCCCTGGGGTATCCCATTGGTGAGGATAGTTGTCTTTTGGAATGTGATCGTAGTACAATAGGGCGTGTTGATTTTCCTTTGGAAAGTTCAACCTCTTTCTCAAAACAGTCCCAGCCGTTCCACACACAGTGCATTCTGAAAGTATTCAGACCCCTTGACCTTTTCCACGTTGTTACTTTACAGCCTCATTCTAAAATGGATTACATAGTTTTTACACAATACCCCATAATGACAAAGCAAAAACAGGTTTAGACATTTTTGCACATTTATTAAAAAAATATATATATCACATTTCCATAAGTATTCAGACTCTTTACTCAGTTCTTTGTTGAAGCACCTTTGGCAGTGATTACAGCCTTGAGTCTTCTTGGGTATGACGCTACAAGCTTGGAGAGATTCTCCCATTCTTCTCTGCAGATCCTCTCAAGCTCTGTCAGGTTGGATGGGGAGCATCGCAGCTCAGCTATTTTCAGGTCTCTCCAGACATGTTCGATCGATCGGGTTCAAGTCAGGCTCTGGCTTGGCCACTCAAGGACATTCAGAGACTTTTCCCTAAGCTACACCTGCGTTGTCTTGGCTGTGTGCTTAGGGTCATTGTCCTGTTGGAAGGGGAACCTTCGCCCCAGTCTGAGGTCATGAGTGCTCTGGAGCAGGTTTTCATTAAGGATCTCTCTGTGCTTTGCTCCGTTCATCTTTCTCTCGATCCTGACTAATCTCCCAGTCCCTGCTGCTGAAAAACATCCCCACTACATGATGCTGACACCACCACGCTTCACCGTAGGGATGGTGCCAGGTTTCTTCCAGACATGTTGCTGCCACCACCATGCTTCACCGTAGGGATGGTGCCAGGTTTCTTCCAGACATGATGCTGCCACCACCATGCTTCACCGTAGGGATGGTGCCAGGTTTCTTCCAGACATGATGCTGCCACCACCATGCTTCACCGTAGGGATGGTGCCAGGTTTCTTCCAGACGTGACGCTTGGTTTTTGCTCTGACATGCACTGTCAACTGGGACCTTTATATAGTCAGGTGTGTGCCTTTCCAAGTTGTAGAAACAGCTCAAAGATGATCAATGGAAACAGGATGCACCTGAGCTCAATTTATAGTCTAATAGCAAAGGGTCTGAATACTTATGTAAATAAGTTATTTCTGTTTATTTTTAATACATTTGCAAACACTTCTCAAAACCTCTTTTCGCTTTGTCATTATGGGGTATTGTGTGTAGATTGATGAGGAAAACATTTCATTTCATCAATTTTAGAATAAGGCTGTAACGTAACAAAATGTGGAAAAAGTGAAGGGGTCTGAATACTTTCTGAATGCTCTGTATTTGTTGGAGGAGTGGTTTGGAAACCATACAATAACATCTGCCATCCCCCGTCCCTGCAGTGGACGCCCTGTACAGGAACACACATCCAGAATACCTGCAGTACATCTACCTGGTGGCTCCTGTCTCCCTGATGTTCCTCAATCCCATAGGATTTGCCTTCTGTGAGGTCCAGAAGTGGAAGGACCACCCAGAGAGACAGCAGGGCAAGTTGCAGATCGTCAGTGTGGTGCTGCTGCAGGTCATTTCATCTTGCTTTCTTCTGTGATCAATATTTTTTTTTTAATCAATAGTCAATAGTTTTTTTTTTTGCAAATTACATTAAATGGTGCTTTATTCTTTATTGGACTAGGAACATATTTAATAAAAGTAGTAAATACGTAGGATTTTGTAACAAAGAAATTAGAGTGAAAGGATCTGTGTATCTGCTAGCTGTGATAAGAATGGAAAAACATCTTAATATCACAGTGAATAATACAGGCTAGAAAACATGGTGTCAGGATGTGTCTTAGGGGGTTGGGTTAAAACATGGTGTCAGGGTGTGTCTTAGGGGGTTGGGTTAAAACATGGTGTCAGGGTGTGTCTTAGGGGGTTGGGTTAAAACATGGTGTCAGGATGTGTCTTAGGGGGTTGGGTTAAAACATGGTGTCAGGGTGTGTCTTAAGGGGTTGGGTTAAAACATGGTGTCAGGATGCATCTTAGGGGGTTGGGTTAAAACATGGTGTCAGGATGCATCTTAGGGGGTTGGGTTAAAACATGGTGTCAGGATGCATCTTAGGGGGTTGGGTTAAAACATGGTGTCAGGGTGTGTCTTAGGAGGTTGGGTTAAAACATGGTGTCAGGGTGTGTCTTAGGGGGTTGGGTTAAAACATGGTGTCAGGGTAAACATGGTGTCAGGGTGTGTCTTAGGGGGTTGGGTTAAAACATGGTGTCAGGGTGCGTCTTAGGGGGTTGGGTTAAAACAGGGTGTCAGGATGTGTCTTAGGGGGTTGGGTTAAAACATGGTGTCAGGATGCGTCTTAGGGGGTTGGGTTAAAACATGGTGTCAGGATGCATCTTAGGGGGTTGGGTTAAAACATGGTGTCAGGATGCATCTTAGGGGGTTGGGTTAAAACATGGTGTCAGGGTGTGTCTTAGGAGGTTGGGTTAAAACATGGTGTCAGGGTGTGTCTTAGGGGGTTGGGTTAAAACATGGTGTCAGGATGTGTCTTAGGGGGTTGGGTTAAAACATGGTGTCAGGGTGTGTCTTAGGGGGTTGGGTTAAAACATGGTGTCAGGATGTGTCTTAGGGGGTTGGGTTAAAACATGGTGTGTCTTAGGGGGTTGGGTTAAAACATGGTGTCAGGGTGTGTCTTAGGGGGTTGGGTTAAAACATGGTGTCAGGATGTGTCTTAGGAGGTTGGGTTAAAACATGGTGTCAGGATGTGTCTTAGGGGGTTGGGTTAAAACATGGTGTCAGGGTGTGTCTTAGGGGGTTGGGTTAAAACATGGTGTCAGGGTGTGTCTTAGGGGGTTGGGTTAAAACATGGTGTCAGGGTGTGTCTTAGGGGGTTGGGTTAAAACATGGTGTCAGGGTGTGTCTTAGGGGGTTGGGTTAAAACATGGTGTCAGGGTGTGTCTTAGGGGGTTGGGTTAAAACATGGTGTCAGGGTGCGTCTTAGGGGGTTGGGTTAAAACAGGGTGTCAGGATGTGTCTTAGGGGGTTGGGTTAAAACATGGTGTCAGGATGTGTCTTAGGGGGTTGGGTTAAAACATGGTGTCAGGGTGTGTCTTAGGGGGTTGGTTAAAACATGGTGTCAGGGTGTGTCTTAGGGGGTTGGGTTAAAACATGGTGTCAGGGTGTGTCTTAGGGGGTTTGGTTAAAACATGGTGTCAGGGTGTGTCTTAGGGGGTTGGGTTAAAACATGGTGTCAGGGTGTGTCTTAGGGGGTTGGGTTAAAACATGGTGTCAGGGTGTGTCTTAAGGGGTTGGGTTAAAACATGGTGTCAGGGTAAACATGGTGTCAGGGTGTGTCTTAGGGGGTTGGGTTAAAACATGGTGTCAGGGTGCATCTTAGGGGGTTGGGTTAAAACATGGTGTCAGGATGTGTCTTAGGGGGTTGGGTTAAAACATGGTGTCAGGGTGTGTCTTAGGGGGTTGGTTAAAACATGGTGTCAGGGTGTGTCTTAGGGGGTTGGGTTAAAACATGGTGTCAGGGTGTGTCTTAGGGGGTTGGGTTAAAACAT
>NC_048582.1:6705541-6738041 GCF_013265735.2 Oncorhynchus mykiss | reverse complement strand
GTATCCATGGTGTTGATCAGGGCTTGCTGTATCCATGGTGTTTATCAGGGCTTACTGTATCCATGGTGTTTATCAGGGCTTACTGTATCCATGGTGTTGATCAGTGCTTACTGTATCCATGGTGTTGGTCAGGGCTTGCTGTATCCATGGTGTTGATCAGGGCTTGCTGTATCCATGGTGTTGATCAGGGCTTGCTGTATCCATGGTGTTTATCAGGGCTTGCTGTATCCATGGTGTTGATCAGGGCTTGCTGTATCCATGGTGTTTATCAGGGCTTACCGACTCCATGGTGTTGGTCAGGGCTTGCTGACTCCATGGTGTTGGTCAGGGCTTACTGTATCCATGGTGTTGGTCAGGGCTTACTGTATCCATGGTGTTTATCAGGGCTTACTGTATCCATGGTGTTTATCAGGGCTTACTGTATCCATGGTGTTTATCAGGGCTTACTGTATCCATGGTGTTGATCAGGGCTTACTGTATCCATGGTGTTGATCAGGGCTTACTGTATCCATGGTGTTGATCAGGGCTTGCTGTATCCATGGTGTTCATCAGGGCTTGCTGTATCCATGGTGTTCATCAGGGCTTACTGTATCCATGGTGTTGGTCAGGGCTTGCTGTATCCATGGTGTTGGTCAGGGCTTGCTGTATCCATGGTGTTGGTCAGGGCTTGCTGTATCCATGGTGTTGGTCAGGGCTTGCTGTATCCATGGTGTTTATCAGGGCTTACTGTATCCATGGTGTTTATCAGGGCTTACTGTATCCATGGTGTTGGTCAGGGCTTGCTGTATCCATGGTGTTCATCAGGGCTTACTGTATCCATGGTGTTCATCAGGGCTTACTGTCTCCATGGTGTTTATCAGGGCTTACTGTCTCCATGGTGTTGGTCAGGGCTTGCTGACTCCATGGTGTTGATCAGGGCTTGCTATATCCATGGTGTTGATCAGGGCTTGCTATATCCATGGTGTTCATCAGGGCTTGCTATATCCATGGTGTTCATCAGGGCTTGCTGTATCCATGGTGTTTATCAGGGCTTACTGTATCCATGGTGTTGATCAGGGCTTACTGTATCCATGGTGTTGGTCAGGGCTTGCTGTATCCATGGTGTTCATCAGGGCTTACTGTATCCATGGTGTTCATCAGGGCTTACTGTCTTCATGGTGTTTATCAGGGCTTACTGTATCCATGGTGTTGGTCAGGGCTTGCTGTATCCATGGTGTTGATCAGGGCTTGCTATATCCATGGTGTTCATCAGGGCTTACTATATCCATGGTGTAGAATGCAGCTTTAATGATAGAGGATTCATACCAATGGCTTTTTAAAATTCTAATCTACTCTGCAAAGACTTTTGACAACTTGAGTGGGTTTGAGCTGTATTTAAACACTGGATACACTGAAACACATCGTGTTTGTGTTTGTAGGTGTGGACCATCGCTGTCATTCTCCTCAGTAAGAAGTTCAAGAGGCTCCCACACATGTTTTCTATGAACCTCTTCCTGGCACAGGTTATTACATATATATCCTTCATATACAGTACATTCTGAAAGGGTTATTACATATATCCTTCATATACAGTACATTCTGAAAGGGTTATTACATATATATCCTTCATATACCGTACATTCTGAAAGGGTTATTACATATATCCTTCATATACAGGACATTCTGAAAGGGTTATTATATATATCCTTCATATACAGTACATTCTGAAAGGGTTATTACATATATCCTTCATATACAGTACATTCTGAAAGGGTTATTACATGTCCTTCATATACAGTACATTCTGAAAGGGTTATTATATATATCCTTCATATACAGGACATTCTGAAAGGGTTATTACATGTCCTTCATATACAGTACATTCTGAAAGGGTTATTATATATATCCTTCATATACAGTACATTCTGAAAGGGTTATTATATATATCCTTCATATACAGTACATTCTGAAAGGGTTATTACATATATCCTTCATATACAGGACATTCTGAAAGGGTTATTACATATATCCTTCATATACAATACATTCTGAAAGGGTTATTATATATATCCTTCATATACAGGACATTCTGAAAGGGTTATTATATATATCCTTCATATACAGTACATTCTGAAAGGGTTATTACATATATCCTTCATATACAGTACATTCTGAAAGGGTTATTATATATATCCTTCATATACAATACATTCTGAAAGGGTTATTACATATATCCTTCATATACAGTACATTCTGAAAGGGTTATTACATATATCCTTCATATACAGTACATTCTGAAAGGGTTATTACATGTCCTTCATATACAATACATTCTGAAAGGGTTATTATATATATCCTTCATATACAGTACATTCTGAAAGGGTTATTATATATATATCCTTCATATACAGTACATTCTGAAAGGGTTATTATATATATATATCCTTCATATACAGGACATTCTGAAAGGGTTATTATATATATATCCTTCATATACAGTACATTCTGAAAGGGTTATTATATATATATCCTTCATATACAATACATTCTGAAAGGGTTATTACATATATCCTTCCTATACAGGACATTCTGAAAGGGTTATTATATATATCCTTCATATACAATACATCCTGAAAGGGTTATTATATATATCCTTCATATACAGGACATTCTGAAAGGGTTATTACATGTCCTTCATATACAATACATTCTGAAAGGGTTATTATATATATCCTTCATATACAGGACATTCTGAAAGGGTTATTATATATATCCTTCATATACAATACATCCTGAAAGGGTTATTATATATATCCTTCATATACAGGACATTCTGAAAGGGTTATTACATGTCCTTCATATACAATACATTCTGAAAGGGTTATTATATATATCCTTCATATACAATACATTCTGAAAGGGTTATTACATGTCCTTCATATACAATACATTCTGAAAGGGTTATTATATATATCCTTCATATACAATACATTCTGAAAGGGTTATTACATGTCCTTCATATACAGTACATTCTGAAAGGGTTATTATATATATCCTTCATATACAGTACATTCTGAAAGGGTTATTACATGTCCTTCATATACAATACATTCTGAAAGGGTTATTACATATATCCTTCCTATACAGGACATTCTGAAAGGGTTATTATATATACCCTTCATATACAGTACATTCTGAAAGGGTTATTATATATATCCTTCATATACAGTACATTCTGAAAGGGTTATTATATATATCCTTCATATACAGTACATTCTGAAAGGGTTATTACATATATCCTTCATATACAGTACATTCTGAAAGGGTTATTACATATATCCTTCATATACAGGACATTCTGAAAGGGTTATTACATATATCCTTCATATACAGTACATTCTGAAAGGGTTATTATATATGTCCTTCGTATACAATACATTCTGAAAGGGTTATATATATCCTTCATATACAGTACATTCTGAAAGGGTTATTACATATATCCTTCATATACAATACATCCTGAAAGGGTTATTATATATATCCTTCATATACAGTACATTCTGAAAGGGTTATTACATGTCCTTCATATACAATACATTCTGAAAGGGTTATTATATATATCCTTCATATACAATACATTCTGAAAGGGTTATTACATGTCCTTCATATACAATACATTCTGAAAGGGTTATTACATATATCCTTCATATACAGTACATTCTGAAAGGGTTATTATATATATATCCTTCATATACAGTACATTCTGAAAGGGTTATTATATATATATCCTTCATATACAGTACATTCTGAAAGGGTTATTATATATATCCTTCATATACAGTACATTCTGAAAGGGTTATTATATATATCCTTCATATACAGTACATTCTGAAAGGGTTATTACATATATATCCTTCATATACAGGACATTCTGAAAGGGTTATTACATATGTCCTTCATATACAATACATTCTGAAAGGGTTATTATATATATCCTTCATATACAGTACATTCTGAAAGGGTTATTATATATATCCTTCATATACAATACATTCTGAAAGGGTTATTATATATATCCTTCATATACAATACATTCTGAAAGGGTTATTATATATATCCTTCATATACAGTACATTCTGAAAGGGTTATTATATATATCCTTCATATACAGTACATTCTGAAAGGGTTATTACATATGTCCTTCATATACAATACATTCTGAAAGGGTTATTATATATATCCTTCATATACAGTACATTCTGAAAGGGTTATTATATATATCCTTCATATACAGTACATTCTGAAAGGGTTATTATATATATCCTTCATATACAATACATTCTGAAAGGGTTATTATATATATCCTTCATATACAATACATTCTGAAAGGGTTATTACATGTCCTTCATATACAATACATTCTGAAAGGGTTATTACATGTCCTTCATATACAGTACATTCTGAAAGGGTTATTATATATATCCTTCATATACAGTACATTCTGAAAGGGTTATTACATGTCCTTCATATACAGTACATTCTGAAAGGGTTATTATATATATATCCTTCATATACAGTACATTCTGAAAGGGTTATTATATATATCCTTCATATACAGGACATTCTGAAAGGGTTATTACATGTCCTTCATATACAATACATTCTGAAAGGGTTATTACATGTCCTTCATATACAGTACATTCTGAAAGGGTTATTATATATATATCCTTCATATACAGTACATTCTGAAAGGGTTATTATATATATCCTTCATATACAGTACATTCTGAAAGGGTTATTATATATATCCTTCATATACAGTACATTCTGAAAGGGTTATTACATATATATCCTTCATATACAGTACATTCTGAAAGGGTTATTATATATATCCTTCATATACAGTACATTCTGAAAGGGTTATTACATATGTCCTTCATATACAATACATTCTGAAAGGGTTATTATATATATCCTTCATATACAGTACATTCTGAAAGGGTTATTACATGTCCTTCATATACAATACATTCTGAAAGGGTTATTATATATATCCTTCATATACAGTACATTCTGAAAGGGTTATTATATATATATCCTTCATATACAGTACATTCTGAAAGGGTTATTACATATATATCCTTCATATACAGTACATTCTGAAAGGGTTATTATATATATCCTTCATATACAGGACATTCTGAAAGGGTTATTACATATGTCCTTCATATACAATACATTCTGAAAGGGTTATTACATATATCCTTCATATACAATACATTCTGAAAGGGTTATTACATGTCCTTCATATACAATACATTCTGAAAGGGTTATTATATATATCCTTCCTATACAGGACATTCTGAAAGGGTTATTATATATACCCTTCATATACAGTACATTCTGAAAGGGTTATTACATGTCCTTCATATACAATACATTCTGAAAGGGTTATTACATATATCCTTCATATACAGTACATTCTGAAAGGGTTATTATATATATCCTTCATATACAGGACATTCTGAAAGGGTTATTATATATATCCTTCATATACAATACATTTTGAAAGGGTTATTACATATATCCTTCATATACAGTACATTCTGAAAGGGTTATTACATATATCCTTCATATACAGGACATTCTGAAAGGGTTATTACATGTCCTTCATATACAGTACATTCTGAAAGGGTTATTACATATATCCTTCCTATACAGGACATTCTGAAAGGGTTATTATATATATCCTTCATATACAGTACATTCTGAAAGGGTTATTATATATATCCTTCATATACAGTACATTCTGAAAGGGTTATTACATATATCCTTCATATACAGGACATTCTGAAAGGGTTATTATATATATCCTTCATATACAGGACATTCTGAAAGGGTTATTATATATATCCTTCATATACAGTACATTCTGAAAGGGTTATTATATATATCCTTCATATACAGGACATTCTGAAAGGGTTATTATATATATCCTTCATATACAGGACATTCTGAAAGGGTTATTATATATGTCCTTCATATACAGTACATTCTGAAAGGGTTATTACATATATCCTTCATATACAGTACATTCTGAAAGGGTTATTATATATATCCTTCATATACAGTACATTCTGAAAGGGTTATTACATATATCCTTCATATACAGTACATTCTGAAAGGGTTATTACATATATCCTTCATATACAGTACATTCTGAAAGGGTTATTACATGTCCTTCATATACAGTACATTCTGAAAGGGTTATTACATATGTCCTTCATATACAGTACATTCTGAAAGTATTCAGACCCCTTGACTTGTTTCACATTTTGTTATGTTACAACCTTATACTAAAATGGATGAAAAATGTTTTTGCCTCATCAATCTACACACAATACCCCATAATGACATCACAATACCCCATAATGACATCACAATACCCCATAATGACATCACAATACCCCATAATGACAAAGCAAAAACTGTTTAAAAAAGAAGACGTTTTTAGAAAAAAAACTCAAACGCAAATATCACATTTCCATAAGTATTCAGACTCTTTATTCAGTTCTTTGTTGAAGCACCTTTGGCAGCGATTACAGCCTTGAGTCTTCTGGGGATGACGCTACAAACATGGCACACCTGTATTTGGGGAGTTTCTCCCATTCTTCCCTGCAGATCCTCTCAAGCTCTGTCAGGTTGGATGGGGAGCATCGTACCACAGCTATTTTCAGGATTCCCCAGAGATGTTAGATCGGGTTCAAGTCCGGGCTCTGGCTGGGCCATTCAATGACATTCAGAGGCTTGCCCCGAAGCCACTCCTGCATTGTCTTGTCTGTGTGCTTAGGGTTGTTGTCCTGTTGGAAGGTGAACCTTCGCCCCCAGTCTGAGGTCCTGAGCGCTCTGGAGCAGGTTTCCATCATGGATCTCTCTGTGCTTTGCGCCGTTCATCTTTCCTTCGATCCTGACTAGTCTCTCAGCTGCTGCCACTGAAAAACATCCCCACAGCCTGATACTACCACCACCATGCTTCACCGTAGGGATGGGGCCAGGTTTCCTCCAGACATGATGCTACCACCACCATGCTTCACCGTAGGGATGGGGCCAGGTTTCCTCCAGACATGATGCTACCACCACCACACTTCACCGTAGGGATGGTGCCAGGTTTCCTCCAGACATGATGCTGCCACCACCACTCTTCACTGTAGGGATGGTGCCAGGTTTCCTCCAGATGTGATGCTACCACCACCACGCTTTACCGTAGGGATGGTGCCAGGTTTCCTCCAGATGTGATGCTACCACCACCATGCTTCACCGTAGGGATGGTGCCAGGTTTCCTCCAGACATGATGCTACCACCACCACGCTTCACCGTAGGGATGGTGCCAGGTTTCCTCGAGACATGATGCTACCACCACCACGCTTCACCGTAGGGATGATGCCAGGTTTCCTCCAGATGATGATGCTTGACATTCAGGCCAAAGTGTTCAATCTGGTTTCATCAGACCAGAGAATCTTGTTTCTCATGGTCTGAGAATCTTTATGTGCCTTTTGGCAAACTCCAAGCGAGCTGTCATGTGCCTTTTACTGAGAAGTGCCTTCCGTCTGGCCACTCTACCATAAAGTCCTGATTGGTGGAGTGTTGCAGAGATGGTTGTCCTTCTGGAAGGGTCTCCCACCTCCACAGAGGAACTCTGGAGCGCTGTCATAGTGACCTTCGGGTTCTTGGTCACCTCCCTGACCAAGGCCCTTCTCCCCCGATTGCTCAGTTTGACTGAGCAGCCAGCTCTAGGAAGAGTCTTGGTGGTTCCAAACTTCTTCCATTTAAGAATGATGGAGGCCACTGTGTTCTTGGGGCCCTTCAATGCTGCAGACATTTTTTGGTACCCTTCCCCAGATCTGTGCTTCGGCACAATCCTATCTGAGCTCCATTGATAATTCCTTCGACCTCAAGGCTTGGTTTTAGCTCCAACATGCACTGTCAACAGTGGGACCTTTATATAGACAGGTGTGTGTGTGCCTTTCCAAATCATGTCCAATCAATTGAATTTACCACAGGTGGACTCCAATCAAGTTGTAGAAACATCTCTAGGATGATCAATGTTAACAAGATGCACCTGAGCTCAATTTCCAGTCTCATAGCAAAAGGTCTGAATACCTATGTAAATAAGATATTTCAGTTTATTTGTAATAAAATGTGCAAACATTTCTAAAAACCTGTTGTGTGTCGATATTAGGAAAAAATTGTATTGAATGCATTTTAGAATAAGTCTAACTTAACAAAATGTGGAAAAGGTTAAGGGGTCTGAATACTTTATGAAGGCACTGTACATAATGTTTTCTATATTCTGTACAGTTGAAGTCGGAAGTTTACATACACTTAGGTTGGAGTCATTAAAAGTCGTTTTTCAACCACAAATTTCTTGTTAACAAACTATAGTTTTGGCAAGTCGGTTAGGACATCTACTTTGTGCATGACACAAGTAATTTTTCCAACAATTGTTTACAGACAGATTATTTAACTTATATATCACTGTATCACAATTCCAGTGGGTCAGAAGTTTACATACAGTAAGTTGACTGTGCCTTTAAAGAGCTTGGAAAATTCCAGAAAATTGTCATGGCTTTAGAAGCTTCTGATAGGCTAATTTACATTATTTGAGTCAATTGGAGGTTTACCTGTAGATGTATTTCAAGGCCTACCTTCCAACTCAGTGTCTCTTTGCCTGACATCATGGGAAAATCCCCCAAAAATCAGCCAAGACCTCAGAAAAACAATTGTAGACCTCCACAAGTCTGGTTCATCCTTGGGAGCAATTTCCAAACACCTGAAAGTACCACGTTCAGGAAACAAGTACAAAGGTATCTATATCCACAGTGAAACGAGTCCTATATCGACATAACCTGAAAGGCTGCTCAGCAAGGAAGAAGCCACTGCTCCAAAACGGCCATAAAAAGCCAGACTACAGTTTGCAACTGCACACGGGGGCAAAGATCGTACTTTTTGGAGAAATGTCCTCTGGTCTGATGAAACAAAAATAGAACTGTTTGGCCATTGTTATGTTTGAAGGAAAAAGGGGAGGCTTGCAAGCTGAAGAACACCATCCCAACCATGAAGCACGGTGGTGGCAGCATCATGTTGTGGGGCGCTTTGCTGCAGGAGGGACTGGTGCACTTCACAAAATAGATGGCATCATGAGGAAAGCAAATTATGTGGATATATTGAAGCAACATCTCAAGACATCAGTCAGGAAGTTAAAGCTTGGTCACAAATTGGTCTTTCAAATGGACAATGACCCCCAAGCATACTTCCAAAGTTGTGGCAAAATGGCTTAAGGACAACAAAGTCAAGGGATTGGAGTGGCCATCACAAAGCCCTGACCTCAATCCTACCCAAAACATTTGACCCAAGTGAAACAACTTAAAGGTAATGTTACCAAATACTAATTGAGTGTATGTAAACTTCTGACCCACTGGGGATGTGATGAAATAAATTAAAACTGAAATAAATCATTCTCTCTACTATTATTCTGACATTTCACATTCTTAAAATAGTGGTGATCCTAACTGACCTTAGACAGGGAATTTTTATTAGGATTAAATGTCAGGAATTGTGAAACAGAGTTTTTAAATGTATGTAAACTTCCGACTTCAACTGTACACAAGTGATATATAGTAATGTGTCTCTCCTTGTCCCTGTAGTTCCTAGTGTGTGTCGGGATGATCCTGTGGAACTTCGTAGTGAAGCAGGAGGACATCTTGGGACAGGTGTTGACATTCACACTGCTCTATGGGTCACTCTACAGCACATATGTCTGGACTGGTATGTACCGTGTGTCTGGACTGGTATGTACCATGTGTCTGGACTGGTATGTATGTGTGTGTCTGGACTGGTATGTACCGTGTGTCGGGACTGGCATGTACCGCGTGTCGGGACTGGCATGTACCGCTTGTGTGTGTGTGTGGACTGGTATGTACCGTGTGTCTGGACTGGTATGTACCGCGTGTGTGTGTGTGTCTGGACTGGTATGTACCGCGTGTCTGGACTGGTATGTACCGCGTGTGTGTGTGTGTGTGTGTGTCTGGACTGGTATGTACCGTGTGTCTGGACTGGTATGTACCGCGTGTGTGTGTGTGTGTGTGTCTGGACTGGTATGTACCGCGTGTCTGGACTGGTATGTACCGCGTGTCTGGAATTGTATGTACCGCGTGTCTGGACTGGTATGTACCGCGTGTCTGGACTGGTATGTACCGCGTGTCTGGACTGGTATGTACCGCGTGTCTGGACTTGTATGTACCGCGTGTCTGGACTGGTATGTACCGCGTGTCTGGACTGGTATGTACCGCGTGTCTGGACTGGTATGTACCGCGTGTCTGGACTGGTATGTACTGCGTGTCTGGACTGGTATGTACCGCGTGTCTGGACTGGTATGTACCGCGTGTCTGGACTGGTGTGTACCGCGTGTCTGGACTGGTGTGTTTACCCCGTGTGTGTGTGTGTCTGGACTGGTATGTACCGCGTGTCTGGACTTGTATGTACCGCGTGTCTGGACTGGTATGTACCGCGTGTCTGGACTGGTATGTACCGCGTGTCTGGACTGGTATGTACCGCGTGTCTGGACTGGTATGTACTGCGTGTCTGGACTGGTATGTACCGCGTGTCTGGACTGGTATGTACCGCGTGTCTGGACTGGTGTGTACCGCGTGTCTGGACTGGTGTGTTTACCCCGTGTGTGTGTGTGTCTGGACTGGTATGTACCGCGTGTCTGGACTGGTATGTACCGCGTGTCTGGACTGGTATGTACCGCGTGTCTGGACTGGTATGTACCGCGTGTCTGGACTGGTATGTACCGCGTGTCTGGACTGGTATGTACCGCGTGTCTGGACTGGTATGTACCGCGTGTCTGGACTGGTATGTACCGCATGTCTGGACTGGTATGTACCGCGTGTCTGGACTGGTATGTACCGCGTGTCTGGACCGGTATGTACCGCGTGTGTGTGTGTCTGGACCGGTTTGTACCGCGTGTGTGTGTGTCTGGACCGGTATGTACCGCGTGTGTGTGTGTGTGTGTCTGGACCGGTTTGTACCGCGTGTGTGTGTGTGTGTCTGGACCGGTATGTACCGCGTGTGTGTGTCTGGACTTGTGTGTACCGTGAGTGTCTGGACTGGTATGTACCGCGTGTCTGGACTGGTATGTACCGCGTGTGTGCGTGTCTGGACTGGTATGTACCGCGTGTCTGGACTGGTATGTACCGTGTGTGTGCGTGTCTGGACTGGTATGTACCGTGTGTGTGTCTGGACTGGTATGTACCGTGTGTGTGTCTGGACTGGTATGTACCGTGTGTGTGTCTGGACTTGTGTGTACCGCGTGAGTGTCTGGACTGGTATGTACCGCGTGCGTGTCTGGACTGGTATGTACCGCGTGTGTGTCTGGACTGGTATGTACCGCGTGCGTGTCTGGACTGGTATGTACCGTGTGTGTGCGTGTCTGGACTGGTATGTACCGCGTGAGTGTCTGGACTGGATATGTTGTACTGTATCTGTGGAATAACCCTGAGTTGGTTCTGTCTGGGTCTTACTATAGGTCTCATTCCTCTCTCTTTGGTTCTGACCAAGAAGGACAATTTGCTGAGGATTCCACCTTGGGTCTTCATGGTCTTTGGCTGGGGGTACGTCGTGTGTGTGTGTGTGTGTGTGTGTGTGTGTGTGTGTGTGTGTGTGTGTGTGTGTGTGTGTGTGTGTGTGTGTGTGTGTGTGTGTGTGTGTGTGTGAAACAGTGTATTTATTGTATGTTTGTGTTCCTCAAACTTAACCTTACAGTGTTGTTCTCTTCCACAGCATACCGTTCCTCATCCTTGGAGGTCTGCTCCTGGCAGGAGAGAGGATGCCTGATACTATAGACTCTGCCTTCTTCTATGGCAGGGCTCAGGTGAGAGGATGCCTGATACTATAGACTCTGCCTTATTCTATGGCAGGGCTCAGGTGAGAGGATGCCTGATACTATAGACTCTGCCTTCTTCTATGGCAGGGCTCAGGTGAGAGAATGCCTGATACTATAGACTCTGCCTTCTTCTATGGCAGGGCTCAGGTGAGAGGATGCCTGATACTATAGACTCTGCCTTCTTCTATGGCAGGGCTCAGGTGAGAGGATGCCTGATACTATAGACTCTGCCTTCCTCTATGGCAGGGCTCAGGTGAGAGGATGCCTGATACTGTAGACTTTGTCTTCCTCTATGGCAGGGATCAGGTGAGAGGATGCCTGATACTATAGACTCTGTCTTCCTCTATGGCAGGGATCAGGTGAGAGGATGCCTGATACTATAGACTCTGCCTTCCTCTATGGCAGGGCTCAGGTGAGAGGCTGCCTGATACTATAGACTCTGCCTTCCTCTATGGCAGGACTCAGGAAAGGGGCCACCTGTGATTTTAGTTTACTGGAATACAGATCCACTGTATAGTTCTCCCTGAGTTGACTACACTTTACAGATCACATAGATCTGGAGCCAGTCCTAAAGGTTTTGCACATCACATCACATAGATCTGGAGCCAGTCCTAAAGGTTTTACACATTACATAGATCTGGAGCCAGTCCTAAAGGTTTTACACATCACATAGATCTGGAGCCAGTCCTAAAGGTTTTACATATCACATAGATCTGGAGCCAGTCCTAAAGGTTTTACACATCACATAGATCTGGAGCCAGTCCTAAAGGTTTTACACATCACATAGATCTGGAGCCAGTCCTAAAGGTTTTACACATCACATAGATCTGGAGCCAGTCCTAAAGGTTTTACACATCACATAGATCTGGAGCCAGTCCTAAAGGTTTACCTCTCTCTCTCTTTCCCCTCTCTCAGATCATCAGTACTGCAGTAGTAGTTTCCTGCAGCATCTTGGTAGGTGGTTTCTCTCTGATGGGTCTCAGCCAGGGCACCAAGGAGAACCAGAACTACCAAGTCCTGGAGAGAGCCTCCAACACAGGTACTATAGAGGACATGAGGCCCCCTGGACACCAGGAGGACCAGAACTGCCAAGCCCTGGAGAGAGCCTCCAACACAGGTACTATAGAGGACATGAGGCCCCCTGGACGCCAGGAGGACCAGAACTGCCAAGCCCTGGAGAGAGCCTCCAACACAGGTACTATAGAGGACATGAGGCCCCCTGGACGCCAGGAGGACCAGAACTGCCAAGCCCTGGAGAGAGCCTCCAACACCGGTACTATAGAGGACCTGAGGCCCCCTGGACACCAGGAGGAGCCCTCAGCACCAGAGACCAGCAACAACAGTGGTAGCTCACTAGACACATTATTGTTTTTTCTAGTTCTGTAAACTTGGGTGCATTGGTTTACTGGGGATTTTGTGTTGAACTTCGTATGTAAAACCTTAAATTGCCAACCTAAACATATTGTTAAAAACCATGAGTAGCTTGATATAACTCAGAACTGTGTCTGTGTGTTGTTGTTGTGTTCCACCCAGACTGTTGTAGCTGTACACAGCCCGTGCCCGACATGATCAACGGCGCCACCAGGAACGACACTCCCACATCTCTAACAGGTACAGGAACACAACGTTGTGTTCTAGGTTTATGGGCTGATACCTCGGGCCGTGCTGACCTGTTGTGTCCACTGTGGCTTGTGTTGACTGTGATGCTGTTGCAAAACGTTTTGCTACGGTGTGCAATAATGAATACAACCCTGTTGACTTGTTGTACTGTACCCTCCAGGCCAGTGTGGGGCGCTGTGTGAAACCCAGCAGCAGCAGTGTAGTCCACCAGTCCAGGATGACAGACAGCTGGTCAGACACGTCCTGTTGTGTCTACTCCTCATAGTTTCCCTGCTGGCTGTGAGTGTTATCTACAGTTCTGTTCAACTCTATTCTGTTCTGCTCTGTTCAACTCTATTCTGTTCTATTCTGTTCTACTCTATTCTGTTATATTATACTCTACTCTGTTCTATTCTGTTCTACTCTATTCTGTTCTGCTCTGTTCTATTCCGTTCTACTCTATTCTGTTCTACTCTACTCTATTCTGTTCTACTCTACTCTATTCTGTTCTACTCTGCTCTGTTCTATTCTGTTCTACTCTATGTTCTATTCTGTTCTACTCTATGTTCTATTCTGTTCTACTCTATTCTATTCTGTTCTACTCTATTCTGTTATATTATACTCTACTCTGTTCTATTCTGTTCTACTCTATTCTGTTCTGCTCTGTTCTATTCCGTTCTACTCTATTCTGTTCTACTCTACTCTATTCTGTTCTACTCTACTCTATTCTGTTCTATTCTGTTCTACTCTATTCTGTTCTGCTCTGTTCTATTCCGTTCTACTCTATTCTGTTCTACTCTACTCTATTCTGTTCTACTCTACTCTATTCTGTTCTATTCTGTTCTACTCTATTCTATTCTGTTCTACTCTACTCTATTCTGTTCTACTCTACTCTATTCTGTTCTATTCTGTTCTACTCTGTTCTATTCTGTTCTACTCTATTCTATTCTGTTCTACTCTATTCTGTTCTACTCTACTCTATTCTGTTCTACTCTACTCTATTCTGTTCTATTCTGTTCTACTCTGTTCTATTCTGTTCTACTCTATTCTATTCTGTTCTACTCTATTCTGTTCTGCTCTGTTCTATTCCGTTCTACTCTATTCTGTTCTACTCTACTCTATTCTGTTCTACTCTACTCTATTCTGTTCTATTCTGTTCTACTCTATTCTATTCTGTTCTACTCTACTCTATTCTGTTCTACTCTACTCTATTCTGTTCTATTCTGTTCTACTCTGTTCTATTCTGTTCTATTCTGTTCTATTCTGTTCTACTCTATTCTATTCTGTTCTACTCTATTCTGTTCTACTCTACTCTATTCTGTTCTACTCTACTCTATTCTGTTCTATTCTGTTCTACTCTGTTCTATTCTGTTCTACTCTACTCTATTCTGTTCTACTCTACTCTATTCTGTTCTACTCTACTCTATTCTGTTCTATTCTGTTCTACTCTGTTCTATTCTGTTCTACTCTATTCTATTCTGTTCTACTCTATTCTGTTCTACTCTACTCTATTCTGTTCTACTCTACTCTATTCTGTTCTATTCTGTTCTACTCTGTTCTATTCTGTTCTACTCTACTCTATTCTGTTCTACTCTACTCTATTCTGTTCTACTCTACTCTATTCTGTTCTATTCTGTTCTACTCTGTTCTATTCTGTTCTACTCTATTCTATTCTGTTCTACTCTATTCTGTTCTACTCTACTCTATTCTGTTCTACTCTACTCTATTCTGTTCTATTCTGTTCTACTCTATTCTGTTCTGCTCTGTTCAATTCAATTATGTTCTGTTCAATTCTGTTCTGTTCAATTCTGTTCTACTGTTCTATTATTTTATTGCTTGGCCATGTCCCCTTTCTCTACCTACCCTTGTCCCTGAAGTGTGCACTAGTTCACTCCAATCTCGAACCTCTTCCCTGAATCGGCAACTTGTTAACTCTGAAGTGTGCGCTTTTCATTCCCCCTCTCGCATGTCTTTCAGAACCTGTCCAGTTGTCTATGGTGGTTGTTCAACCAGGACCCTGGTAGACTGTACCTGGAGCTGCAGTTCTTCTGTGCTGTGGCCAACTATGGACAGGTACGCTCTCCTGTCTATTAGATCATGAGTATAGAAAGGGATTTTACTGTTGCTTACTTTACCTCTCATGTTTCTCAGGGCTTCATTTCGTTTGGTATCTTTGGCCTGGACAGGCATCTCATCATTCTGCCATTCAAGAAGAGGTGAGCTAGGAACTAGGTACTTACTTCAGAGAGCATCGTTGTATTGTCCCGACATCAGCACCTCCTCCTGTATGTTGTATTGTCCCGACATCAGCACCTCCTCCTGTATGTTGTATTGTCCCGACATCAGTACCTCCTCCTGTATGTTGTATTGTCCCGACATCAGCACCTCCTCCTGTATGTTGTATTGTCCCGACATCAGCACCTCCTCCTGTATGTTGTATTGTCCCGACATCAGCACCTCCTCCTGTATGTTGTATTGTCCCGACATCAGCACCTCCTCCTGTATGTTGTATTGTCCCGACATCAGCACCTCCTCCTGTATGTTGTATTGTCCCGACATCAGCACCTCCTCCTGTATGTTGTATTGTCCCGACATCAGCACCTCCTCCTGTATGTTGTATTGTCCCGACATCAGCACCTCCTCCGGTATGTTGTATTGTCCCAACATCAGCACCTCCTCCTGTATGTTGTATTGTCCCAACATCAGCACCTCCTCCTGTATGTTGTATTGTCCCGACATCAGTACCTCCTCCTGTATGTTGTATTGCCCCGACATCAGCACCTCCTCCTGTATGTTGTATTGTCCCGACATCAGCACCTCCTCCTGTATGTTGTATTGTCCCGACATCAGCACCTCCTCCTGTATGTTGTATTGTCCCGACATCAGCACCTCCTCCTGTATGTTGTATTGCCCCGACATCAGCACCTCCTCCTGTATGTTGTATTGTCCCGACATCAGCACCTCCTCCTGTATGTTGTATTGTCCCGACATCAGCACCTCCTCCTGTATGTTGTATTGTCCCGACATCAGCACCTCCTCCTGTATGTTGTATTGTCCCGACATCAGCACCTCCTCCTGTATGTTGTATTGTCCCGACATCAGCACCTCCTCCTGTATGTTGTATTGTCCCGACATCAGCACCTCCTCCTGTATGTTGTATTGTCCCGACATCAGCACCTCCTCCTGTATGTTGTATTGTCCCGACATCAGCACCTCCTCCTGTATGTTGTATTGTCCCGACATCAGCACCTCCTCCTGTATGTTGTATTGTCCCGACATCAGCACCTCCTCCTGTATGTTGTATTGTCCCGACATCAGCACCTCCTCCTGTATGTTGTATTGTCCCGACATCAGCACCTCCTCCTGTATGTTGTATTGTCCCGACATCAGCACCTCCTCCTGTATGTTGTATTGTCCCGACATCAGCACCTCCTCCTGTATGTTGTATTGTCCCGACATCAGCACCTCCTCCTGTATGTTGTATTGTCCCGACATCAGCACCTCCTCCTGTATGTTGTATTGTCCCGACATCAGCACCTCCTCCTGTATGTTGTATTGTCCCGACATCAGCACCTCCTCCTGTATGTTGTATTGTCCCGACATCAGCACCTCCTCCTGTATGTTGTATTGTCCCGACATCAGCACATCCTCCTGTATGTTGTATTGTCCCGACATCAGCACCTCCTCCTGTATGTTGTATTGTCCCGACATCAGCACCTCCTCCTGTATGTTGTATTGTCCCGACATCAGCACCTCCTCCTGTATGTTGTATTGTCCCGACATCAGCACCTCCTCCTGTATGTTGTATTGTCCCGACATCAGCACCTCCTCCTGTATGTTGTATTGTCCCGACATCAGCACCTCCTCCTGTATGTTGTATTGTCCCGACATCAGCACCTCCTCCTGTATGTTGTATTGTCCCGACATCAGCACCTCCTCCTGTATGTTGTATTGTCCCGACATCAGCACCTCCTCCTGTATGTTGTATTGCCCCGACATCAGCACCTCCTCCTGTATGTTGTATTGCCCCGACATCAGCACCTCCTCCTGTATGTTGTATTGCCCCGACATCAGCACCTCCTCCTGTATGTTGTATTGCCCCGACATCAGCACCTCCTCCTGTATGTTGTATTGCCCCGACATCAGCACCTCCTCCTGTATGTTGTATTGCCCCGACATCAGCACCTCCTCTTGTATGTTGTATTGCCCCGACATCAGCACCTCCTCCTGTATGTTGTATTGCCCCGACATCAGCACCTCCTCCTGTATGTTGTATTGCCCCGACATCAGCACCTCCTCCTGTATGTTGTATTGTCCCGACATCAGCACCTCCTCCTGTATGTTGTATTGCCCCGACATCAACACCTCCTCCTGTATGTTGTATTGCCCCAACACCAGCACCTCCTCCTGTATGTTGTATTGCCCCAACATCAGCACCTCCTCCTGTATGTTGTATTGTCCCAACATCAGCACCTCCTCCTGTATGTTGTATTGTCCCAACATCAGCACCTCCTCCTGTATGTTGTATTGCCCCAACATCAGCACCTCCTCCTGTATGTTGTATTGTCCCAACATCAGCACCTCCTGTATGTTGTATTGCCTGAGCCAGGTAGTGTGGCTATAGAAGATGTGGTTGTTCTGCCCTCTAAGGGGCCTGTGTTGTGTATGTCCTGTCCCCCAGGTTAGTGAGCCTATGGCAGGGCAGGGAGAGTGAGGAGGAGCCCCCCTCTGTGGTTCCAGAGGAGATCAGGCTGACCTGCACTCAGTTTGTCCTCTATCATAAAGACCAGTGTGTTCAGGACATAGTGCCCATCAGAAGGTAGGCCACAACATAAACATTAATTATCATTTATTTATCATTTATTTATAGCATGATTTCACTCCCAGGACACGTCTGATTGGTGCAGAATCAAAGCTCTTGAATCTATATTAAAACCGTTGACTTGGGTCTCTCGAGTGTCACAGCTGTGTAAGACACTCTATCACAGTGCTAGCTGCGTCACTACAGATCCTGGTTCGATCCCAGGCTGTGTAGCAGCCGGCCGCGACCGGGAGACCCATGTGGCGGCGCACAATTGGCCCAGCGTCGTCCGGGTTAGGGGAGGGTTTGGTCGGCCCGGGATGTCCTTGTCCCATCGTGCTCTAGTGACTCCTGTGGCGGGCCGGGCGTAGTGCACGCTGACACGGTCGCCAGTTGTACGGTGTTTCCTCCGACACATTGGTGCGGCTGGCTTCCGGGTTAAGCGAGCAGTGTGTCAAGAAGCAGTGCGGCTTGGCAGGGTTGTCTTTCACCTCTCCAGAGTCCGTACGAGAGTTGCAGCGATGGGACAAGACTGTAACTACCAATTTGGATATCACAAAATATGGGAAGAAAAAGGGAGTAAAATGATAAAAAATAAATAAAATACAATAGAAACAGAAAGGGTTGACTGTTAAATGCTACTGCGTGTGCATATCTAGTAATCCATAAACTAGCATGTTACCTACGAGTTGAACTCGTTCCCTACTAACATCCTCTCTATGCATGGCCTAGGATTTTACCCCAGATAATATCTTGCATGTTTCTACCACTAATCCTGTTTTTTAAAATGCATTATTGCATTGTACACTCTGTGAACGGACTGAACCTACCACAGTCTTCTTCGTTGGTAATGCATTATTGTACACTCTGTGAACGGACTGAACCTACCACAGTCTTCTTTGTTGGTAATGCATTATTGTACACTCTGTGAACGGACTGAACCTACCACAGTCTTCTTCGTTGGTAATGCATTATTGTACACTCTGTGAACGGACTGAACCTACCACAGTCTTCTTCGTTGGTAATGCATTATTGTACACTCTGTGAACGGACTGAACCTACCACAGTCTTCTTCGTTGGTAATGCATTATTGTACACTCTGTGAACGGACTGAACCTACCACAGTCTTCTTCGTTGGTAATGCATTATTGTACACTCTGTGAACGGACTGAACCTACCACAGTCTTCTTCGTTGGTAATGCATTATTGTACACTCTGTGAACGGACTGAACCTACCACAGTCTTCTTCGTTGGTAATGCATTATTGTACACTCTGTGAACGGACTGAACCTACCACAGTCTTCTTCGTTGGTAATGCATTATTGTACACTCTGTGAACGGACTGAACCAACCACAGTTTTCTTTGTTGGTAATGCATTATTGTACACTCTGTGAACGGACTAAACCTACCACAGTCGTCTTCGCTGGTAATGCATTCTGGTTTTGGAGTGGTACACAATCCTGGTAGCTACTTTTCACCTTCTTGACTTCCTGTTTCTCTTACGGAACTCTCATCCTCACTAGCACTCCTTTTCTCTCTCTCCGTTCTCCTTTCTCCTCTTCCTTCATATCTCCACCCCCTAGTGCTTCTGGGGAAAGCCTGAACAACGGGACAGTAGCTGAATCCTTCCTTTGATATGCAGGTGTGAGGGAGACACGGTTCAGGAGAGGGAGCGCTCCAGGGAGAGACCTGGTCAGGGGACTTATCCTCCATCCCAGGCCCAGACTCAGGCCACTTTCCTGGGCAGTGATCTGGTGGACTGGCTGGTGAGGGTGGGTCTGGCCCGGGACAGGGGGGAAGCCCAGCTCTATGGGGCTCAGCTCCAGCAAGGAGGGATACTGCAACACCTCACACACCAGTTTGGCTTCAGGGACGACACCCTCCTACACTACCGCTTCACTGAGAGGAGCTGGACGCCACCGATGGAGAGGAACAGCATATTGCCTCCTGTGGCCATGTAATGTTCCCAGAGAGAGAGGGAGGGAGGAGGAGGGGGGGGGATTACTATTCAGCATTATGCCTCCTGTGGCCATGTAATGTTCCCAGAGAGGGAGGGAGGAGGAGGGGGGGGGGGGGGATTACTATTCCGCAGTGTTGTTGTCAAGTCACTAAACCTTGACTCCTAACTCCTAAACCTTGACTCCTAAGTCCTAAACCTTGACTCCTAACTCCTAAACCTTGACTCCTGAGTCCTAAACCTTGACTCCTAAGTCCTAAACCTTGACTCCTAAGTCATGGATTAGAATATTACAACACTGCTATTCAGTGAGATGAAACGTTCAGATGGAAATATAATGAGATAGACCTGACACCATTTAGCATTCCCATTTCCACATATCAGACAATCATATCTGTTCTGTGTCATACATTTCTATCTGAACATTTCTGTAACGTTTGCACCCTCCTGAATGAACCCAATAAGAAAGAAAGATGGTGGGCTGAGAGTAGTGCACTATGAAGGGAACAGGGCTCTGGTCAATGAAGGGAATAGGGCTCTGGTCAATGAAGGGAATAGGGCTCTGGTCAAGAGTAGTGCACTATGAAGGGAACAGGGCTCTGGTCAAGAGTAGTGCACTATGAAGGGAATAGGGCTCTGGTCAAGAGTAGTGCACTATGAAGGGAACAGGGCTCTGGTCAAGAGTAGTGCACTATGAAGGGAACAGGGCTCTGGTCAATGAAGGGAACAGGGCTCTGGTCAAGAGTAGTGCACTGTGAAGGGAACAGGGCTCTGGTCAAGAGTAGTGCACTATGAAGGGAACAGGGCTCTGGTCAATGAAGGGAACAGGGCTCTGGTCAAGAGTAGTGCACTATGAAGGGAACAGGGCTCTGGTCAAGAGTAGTGCACTATGAAGGGAACAGGGCTCTGGTCAAGAGTAGTGCACTGTGAAGGGAACAGGGCTCTGGTCAAGAGTAGTGCACTATGAAGGGAACAGGGCTCTGGTCAAGAGTAGTGCACTATGAAGGGAACAGGGCTCTGGTCAAGAGTAGTGCACTATGAAGGGAACAGGGCTCTGGTCAATGAAGGGAATAGGGCTCTGGTCAAGAGTAGTGCACTGTGAAGGGAACAGGGCTCTGGTCAAGAGTAGTGCACTGTGAAGGGAACAGGGCTCTGGCCAAGAGTAGTGCACTATGAAGGGAACAGGGCTCTGGTCAAGAGTAGTGCACTATGAAGGGAATAGGGCTCTGGTCAAGAGTAGTGCACTATGAAGGGAACAGGGCTCTGGTCAAGAGTAGTGCACTATGAAGGGAACAGGGCTCTGGTCAATGAAGGGAATAGGGCTCTGGTCAATGAAGGGAATAGGGTGCCATTTAAGTGGCCGGTATGTGCATCCTGAGTCAGCTACTATCCCAGCTGAACCAATCAAATCCACAACCTCAACCAGCTCCGGTATCACAGAGAGACTTCTTTGCGTGACATAGAGAAGTCTGCAGTGACTGAGATGTTGCACTGAGATTATTCAGCTATTTCAAATGCAACTGAACTGACGTGTTGTTTTGTAAGACTACTGTAATACTGTACTACTGTAATACTGTACTACTGTAATACTGTACTACTGTAATACTGTAATACTGTACTACTGTACTACTGTACTACTGTACTACTGTAATACTGTAATACTGTACTACTGTACTACTGTACTACTGTAATACTGTACTACTGTAATACTGTAATACTGTACTACTGTAATACTGTTGTAATGTACTTGAAAGTTTGTGAAGGTTTAAAGGTTTTTCCACTGTTATGTTACCCAGTACGGTCAGCCCGTCTGGCTCAACTAAGACCAAGCTTTAGCAGTACCAGTACGGTCAGCCCGTCTGGCTCAACTAAGACCAGGCTTTAGCAGTACCAGTACGGTCAGCCCGTCTGGCTCAACTAAGACCAAGCTTTAGCAGTACCAGTACGGTCAGCCCGTCTGGCTCAACTAAGACCAAGCTTTAGCAGTACCAGTACGGTCAGCCCGTCTGGCTCAACTAAGACCAGGCTTTAGCAGTACCAGTACGGTCAGCCCGTCTGGCTCAACTAAGACCAGGCTTTAGCAGTACCAGTACGGTCAGCCCGTCTGGCTCAACTAAGACCAGGCTTTAGCAGTACCAGTACGGTCAGCCCGTCTGGCTCAACTAAGACCAGGCTTTAGCAGTACCAGTACGGTCAGCCCGTCTGGCTCAACTAAGACCAGGCTTTAGCAGTACCAGTACGGTCAGCCCGTCTGGCTCAACTAAGACCAGGCTTTAGCAGTACCAGTACGGTCAGCCCGTCTGGCTCAACTAAGACCAAGCTTTAGCAGTACCAGTACGGTCAGCCCGTCTGGCTCAACTAAGACCAGGCTTTAGCAGTACCAGTACGGTCAGCCCGTCTGGCTCAACTAAGACCAAGCTTTAGCAGTACCAGTACAGTCAGCCCGTCTGGCTCAACTAAGACCAGGCTTTAGCAGTACCAGTACTGTCAGCCCGTCTGGCTCAACTAAGACCAAGCTTTAGCAGTACCAGTACTGTCAGCCCGTCTGGCTCAACTAAGACCAAGCTTTAGCAGTACCAGTACTGTCAGCCCGTCTGGCTCAACTAAGACCAAGCTTTAGCAGTACCAGTACTGTCAGCCCGTCTGGCTCAACTATGACCAAGCTTTAGCAGTACCAGTACTGTCAGCCCGTCTGGCTCAACTAAGACCAAGCTTTAGCAGTACCAGTACGGTCAGCCCGTCTGGCTCAACTAAGACCAGGCTTTAGCAGTACCAGTACGGTCAGCCCGTCTGGCTCAACTAAGACCAAGCTTTAGCAGTACCAGTACGGTCAGCCCGTCTGGCTCAACTAAGACCAGGCTTTAGCAGTACCAGTACGGTCAGCCCGTCTGGCTCAACTAAGACCAGGCTTTAGCAGTACCAGTACGGTCAGCCCGTCTGGCTCAACTAAGACCAGGCTTTAGCAGTACCAGTACTGTCAGCCCGTCTGGCTCAACTAAGACCAGGCTTTAGCAGTACCAGTACTGTCAGCCCGTCTGGCTCAACTAAGACCAGGCTTTAGCAGTACCAGTACAGTCAGCCCGTCTGGCTCAACTAAGACCAGGCTTTAGCAGTACCAGTACAGTCAGCCCGTCTGGCTCAACTAAGACCAGGCTTTAGCAGTACCAGTACGGTCAGCCCGTCTGGCTCAACTAAGACCAGGCTTTAGCAGTACCAGTACTGTCAGCCCGTCTGGCTCAACTAAGACCAGGCTTTAGAAGTGAGGTACAGCTGGTCTGTGACACATCGTTTTGTTCAAAGTGAGAGGTGAGGCCTCCAACACCACTTGAAGATCATCGCTGAGTCTGTTTTTAAAGGCCATGCGTTGTCATGGTTTCCTGGAACACATGTCCTGCCTGGTCAAGTAGACAGCGTGTCCACATTCTGTGTGGAACACATGTCCTGCCTGGTCAAGTAGACAGCGTGTCCACATTCTGTGTGGAACACATGTCCTGCCTGGTCAAGTAGACAGCGTGTCCACATTCTGTGTGGAACACATGTCCTTCCTGGTCAAGTAGACAGCGTGTCCACATTCTCTGTGGAACACATGTCCTTCCTGGTCAAGTAGACAGCGTGTCCACATTCTGTGTGGTACACATGTCCTGCCTGGTCAAGTAGACAGCGTGTCCACATTCTGTGTGGAACACATGTCCTGCCTGGTCAAGTAGACAGCGTGTCCACATTCTGTGTGGAACACATGTCCTTTCTGGTCAAGTAGACAGCGTGTCCACATTCTGTGTGGAACACATGTCCTTTCTGGTCAAGTAGACAGCGTGTCCACATTCTGTGTGGAACACATGTGGAGAATGTTTCTAATGCTCATTTTATGCCAATAATGTTCTGATCAGTCATGAATATGCATTGTTATTTATTGTTCCTAATATCATGACATCCTGATGGGGCGGCAGGGGAGCCTAGTGGTTAGAGCGTTGGACTAGTAACCAGCAGGTAGCCTAGTGGTTAGAGCGTTGGACTAGTAACCAGCAGGTAGCCTAGTGGTTAGAGCGTTGGACTAGTAACCAGCAGGTAGCCTAGTGGTTAGAGCGTTGGACTAGTAACCAGCAGGTAGCCTAGTGGTTAGAGCGTTGGACTAGTAACCAGCAGGTAGCCTAGTGGTTAGAGCGTTGGACTAGTAACCAGCAGGTAGCCTAGTGGTTAGAGCGTTGGACTAGTAACCAGCAGGTAGCCTAGTGGTTAGAGCGTTGGACTAGTAACCAGCAGGTAGCCTAGTGGTTAGAGCGTTGGACTAGTAACCAGCAGGTAGCCTAGTGGTTAGAGCGTTGGACTAGTAACCAGCAGGTAGCCTAGTGGTTAGAGCGTTGGACTAGTAACCAGCAGGTAGCCTAGTGGTTAGAGCGTTGGACTAGTAACCAGCAGGTAGCCTAGTGGTTAGAGCGTTGGACTAGTAACCAGCAGGTAGCCTAGTGGTTAGAGCGTTGGACTAGTAACCAGCAGGTAGCCTAGTAGTTAGAGCGTTGGACTAGTAACCAGCAGGTAGCCTAGTGGTTAGAGCGTTGGACTAGTAACCAGCAGGTAGCCTAGTGGTTAGAGCGTTGGACTAGTAACCAGCAGGTAGCCTAGTGGTTAGAGCGTTGGACTAGTAACCAGCAGGTAGCCTAGTGGTTAGAGCGTTGGACTAGTAACCAGCAGGTAGCCTAGTGGTTAGAGCGTTGGACTAGTAACCAGCAGGTAGCCTAGTGGTTAGAGCGTTGGACTAGTAACCAGCAGGTAGCCTAGTGGTTAGAGCGTTGGACTAGTAACCAGCAGGTAGCCTAGTGGTTAGAGCGTTGGACTAGTAACCAGCAGGTAGCCTAGTGGTTAGAGCGTTGGACTAGTAACCAGCAGGTAGCCTAGTGGTTAGAGCGTTGGACTAGTAACCAGCAGGTAGCCTAGTGGTTAGAGCGTTGGACTAGTAACCAGCAGGTAGCCTAGTGGTTAGAGCGTTGGACTAGTAACCAGCAGGTAGCCTAGTAGTTAGAGCGTTGGACTAGTAACCAGCAGGTAGCCTAGTGGTTAGAGCGTTGGACTAGTAACCAGCAGGTAGCCTAGTGGTTAGAGCGTTGGACTAGTAACCAGCAGGTAGCCTAGTGGTTAGAGCGTTGGACTAGTAACCAGCAGGTAGCCTAGTGGTTAGAGCGTTGGACTAGTAACCAGCAGGTAGCCTAGTGGTTAGAGCGTTGGACTACTAACCGGAAAGTTGCAAGTTCAAATCCCCGAGCTGACAAGGTACAAATCTGTCGTTCTGGCAGTTAACCCACTAGGCCGTTATTGAAAATAAGAATTGTTCTTGTTCTTAATTGTTCTTAACTGACTTGCCAAGTTAAATAAAGGTAAAAAAAAAAAAATGCTCTGGTATGTTGTCCTCTGATTAGTTTTTATCAATGTGATACAAATGTCTTTGAGTATTAACAAGCAGGGTTAGTGAGTTTTTGTACTTAACACTGATGCTCTTGTTTAAATTCCCCCTCACATAGGAATTGTGTTGTTGTTGAAGTCTGACTTTAAGCAGGAAGTGACCCGGCGGTGTGACTTTAAGCAGGAAGTTACCCCGCTGTGTATGATGTTCCTTTGCAGATCTGGTTTACACTACAGTACTGTTACCCTGTATGGCCCTGTTTACACTACAGTACTGTTACCCTGTATGGCCCTGTTTACACTACAGTACTGTTACTCTGTATGGCCCTGTTTACACTACAGTACTGTTACCCTGTATGGCCTGTGGTTTATACCACAGTACTGTTACCCTGTATGGCCCTGTTTACACTACAGTACTGTTACCCTGTATGGCCTGGTTTACACTACAGTACTGTTACTCTGTATGACCCTGTTTACACTACAGTACTGTTACCCTGTATGGCCTGTGGTTTATACCACAGTACTGTTACTCTGTATGACCCTGTTTACACTACAGTACTGTTACCCTGTATGGCCTGTGGTTTACACTACAGTACTGTTACCCTGTATGGCCTGTGGTTTATACCACAGTACTGTTACCCTGTATGGCCCTGTTTACACTACAGTACTATTACCCTGTATGGCCTGTGGTTTACACTACAGTACTGTTACCCTGTATGGCCTGGTTTACACTACAGTACTGTTATCCTGTATCGCCTAGGTTTACACTACAGTACTGTTACCATGTATGGCCTGGTTTACACTACAGAACTGTTACCCTGTATGGCCTGGTTTACATTACAGTACTGTTACCCTGTATGGCCTGGTTTACACTACAGTACTGTTATCCTGTATCGCCTAGGTTTACACTACAGTACTGTTACCATGTATGGCCTGGTTTACACTACCGAACTGTTACCCTGTATGACCTGGTTTACACTACAGTACTGTTACCCTGTATGGCCTGTGGTTTACACTACAGTACTGTTACCCTGTATGGCCTGGTTTACACTACAGTACTGTTACCCTGTATGGCCTGGTTTACATTACAGTACTGTTACCCTGTATGGCCCTGTTTACACTACAGTACTGTTACCCTGTATGGCCTGGTTTACACTACAGTACTGTGACCCTGTATGACCTGGTTTACACTACAGTACTGTTACCCTGTATGGCCTGGTTTACACTACAGTACTGTTACCCTGTATGGCCTGTGGTTTACACTACAGTACTGTTACCCTGTATGGCCTGTGGATTACACCACAGTACTGTTACCCTGTATGGCCTGTGGTTTACACTACAGTACTGTTACCCTGTATGGCCTGGTTTACACTACAGTACTGTTACCCTGTATGGCCTGTGGTTTACACCACAGTACTGTTACCCTGTATGGCCTGGTTTACACTACAGTACTGTTATCCTGTATCGCCTAGGTTTACACTACAGTACTGTTACCCTGTATGGCCCTGTTTACACTACAGTACTGTTACCCTGTATGGCCTGTGGTTTAAAATCAATAGTAAATTTACAAAAACAAATTATTAGCCTTAACTTCGCACATTTTCTGAATATGTGCTCATGATCACAGTCACAGACAGTTCAAAATGCATCCGTCTCAAATAGTCATTCAGATTCCCATGTAAAATGGCCTTTTGGACTAAAATATCATCCATGATATATTTTGGGGATTAAAATGCTCAACATTTGAAGAAAAGGTCTATTCTTCTTCCCGGCTAACTATCAGGAAGTTTGAAAAGACAGGCAGAGTGGGCAGGGAGCTTTATATTCATGAGCTGGCCTTGACTGACAGCTCTTTGAAACCCCTGATGTCAACCTGGGCTGCAGTCCTGCAGTAAATTCAGCCCTGGCAAATCAGGTGGTACACAAATCAGCTCAAACATTGAAATAGCGTCATTTGGCATGTCTCTGCTGGGAGGGGTTCACAGCAGCACTGACGAATGTGTTGAATGACAACTACCCCCCCATTTTGTTCCACGCTTGAAGACCAGTAACACCAGACAGATGAAAGGCGAGACATAAGTATCTCTACCATAGATGAATAGTGTAAACTTGTAATTATATTTGATGACACCTTACAGGCACCAGTAGAGTAGCTGTATAAACCACACCCCTCCACAAACACACCTTCTCCGATGTTGGTTACAAAGCGGTACTTATTTAAATGAGGTAAGAGAATATCATGTTACCATTGGTGTATTAAAATGAGAGTTAGGGTGATGTCACCCCTTTTCCCGTAATAATCCTGAAGTGTTTGACATGGGGGACCAGTATCTTTCTGACCAACCTTGATCAACGTAGGAGAAACACTCATTTTTTTCATACTTTGGTCATCATACTTTGATCTGGTTTCATCCAAATATCATCAGATTTCATGAAAAACACGACTGTTCATGACCTTTAAGTATCCTCGGCATAGTGGCAGTTAAGACGTTTCTCTCCCCCTGAAACCAAGTCTATAAACTCCTCTGTGTAAAGCTGTAGTGGTGGTGGCCAATCCAGTCCAGCGGGGTCAGTCAAGGTCAATCAGACCCAGCATGGCTGTATTTCAGCAGGGTCATCTCCTCTTTCTGTCGTCAGCTGCTTGTCCCTGGTTCTGTCTGTGTCGTCCATTCTGCTGCAGCCCGTCCAGTTGGAGGTGGTTCTGGCTGTAGAGCTTGATAAGGGCTCCGGGAAGCAGGGCCACACAGGCGATGGCCAACAGCTGTAGCAGCGTCCCCCAGGAGAAGATATCGTCCAGGGAAGAGATCTCTGACAGGATGGAGCCGGTCCGCACGCAGATGAAGTTATACGGGATCAGACCTGATGAAGGAGAGACTGAGTTAGACCTCCTAGATAAACACTAGACCTGATGAAGGAGAGGAGAGACTGAGTTAGACCTCCTAGATAAACACTAGACCTGGGGAAGGAGAGACTGGGTTAGACCTCCTAGATAAACACTAGTCCTGGGGAAGGAGAGGAGAGACTGAGTTAGACCTCCTAGATAAACACTAGTCCTGGGGAAGGAGAGGAGAGACTGAGTTAGACCTAGATGAACACTAGACCTGGGGAAGGAGAGGAGGGACTGAGTTAGACCTCCTAGATAAACACTAGTCCTGGGGAAGGAGAGGAGAGACTGAGTTAGACCTAGATGAACACTAGACCTGGGGAAGGAGAGGAGGGACTGAGTTAGACCTCCTAGATAAACACTAAACCTGGGGAAGGAGAGGAGAGACTGTGTTAGACCACTGAGCTAAAGGCGATATGGGAGGAGGGAGAGTTCGGAACAGTTAAGGTGGACATGATCTGGTAATTAATGACATCTGTTGTAGCAGTACTTCAATGTAACAAGGGAGAGACTGTGTTAGCCTTCTGAGCTAAAGCCTAGACATTAACTTAGTGAGCTAATGTAAGTCTTCACGTCTTAAGCAAAATGACGTATCGTGTCATTCTCAGTAGTATTATATAATAGTCATGTGTGTTGTGCTGCTTCTGCTTCTCACCGATGAGTACGGAGAAGAAGAACATGGAGACAGGGATGTTGAGGATGGGGGACGTGACGTTCAGGAACCAGTTAGGAGTCATGGGGAAGAACCGCAGGAACAGGAGGAAGAAGAACAGACTGCTACGGTTCTCCTCCACCTGACAGAGAGAGGGAAGGAGAGGGCATGGGAGAGAGGGGGGGATAGGGCATGGGAGAGAGGGTGGGAGAGGGCATGGGAGAGGGGGAGGGAGAGGAGGAGGTAGAGAGGGAAGGAGAGGGCATGGGAGAGAGGGTGGGAGAGGGCATGGGAGAGGAGGAGGTAGAGAGGAGGTGGGAGAGAGGGAAGGAGAGGGCATGGGAGAGGAGGAGGGAGAGAGGGAAGGAGAGGGAAGGAGAGGCCATGGGAGAGGAGGAGGGAGACGGCATGGGAGAGGAGGGGTAGAGAGGGAAGGAGAGGGCATGGGAGAGGAGGGGTAGAGAGGGAAGGGGAGAGGAGGGGTAGAGAGGGAAGGAGAGAGGGTGGGAGAGAGGAGGTAGAGAGGGAAGGAGAGGGCATGGGAGAGAGGGGGGGAGAGGGCATGGGAGAGGAGGAGGGAGAGAGGGAAGGAGAGGGCATGGGAGAGAGGGGAAGGAGAGGGCATGGGAGAGAGGGTGGGAGAGGAGGAGGGAGAGAGGGAAGGAGAGGGCATGGGAGAGAGGGAAGGAGAGGGCATGGGAGAGAGGGAAGGAGAGGCCATGGGAGAGAGGGTGGGAGACGGCATGGGAGAGAGGGTGGGAGACGGCATGGGAGAGAGGGAAGGAGACGGCATGGGAGAGAGGGAAGGAGAGGGCATGGGAGAGAGGGTGGGAGACGGCATGGGAGAGGAGGTGGGAGAGAGGGAAGGAGAGGGCATGGGAGAGAGGGGGTGGGAGAGGGAAGGAGAGGGCATGGGAGAGAGGGGGTGGGAGAGGAGAGGTAGAGAGGGAAGGAGAGGGCATGGGAGAGAGGGAAGGAGAGGCCATGGGAGAGAGGAGGAGGTAGAGAGAGAAGGAGAACATGGGAGAGGAGGAGGTAGAGAGGGAAGGAGAGGGCATGGGAGAGAGGGGGTGGGAGAGGAGAGGTAGAGAGGGAAGGAGAGGGCATGGGAGAGAGGAGGAGGTAGAGAGGGAAGGAGATGGCATGGGAGAGGGAGGTAGAGAGGGAAGGAGAGGAGGAGGTAGAGAGCGAAGGAGAAAACATGGGAGAGGAGGAGGTAGAGAGGGAAGGAGAGGGCATGGGAGAGAGGAGGAGGTAGAGTGGGAAGGAGAGGGCATGGGAGAGGAGGAGGTAGAGAGGGGGTGGGAGAAAGGATGAGGTAGAGGGGGAAGGAGGGGGGGTGGGAGAGAAGAGGAGATGGAGAGAGCAGGAGGTAAAGAGGAAGAGAGAACTGTCATTTTAAATGTACTTATTAATGAATGATTGGAGGGATATTACTAAAGTCCCAGCACTGTAAAAGAACACATGGCATTCTGCATTCTTACCCTGTGTAACACGCTTAGTTATGTTTCCCTTGCCACTGTTTATGTATTCCTATTGGTCGGTTGAATTTACATATCAATAAGGTGTTATGTCATAGGTCATGCTTGCAGATAGGGGGAGGTCACATTCTGAAATAGTGCATTATATACATGATATACTTCTATGGCCTTTTATTGTCCCCCAGCACAAGGTGCACATTTGTAATGATCATGCTGTTTAATCAGCTTCTTGATATGCCACACCTGTCAGGTGGATGGATTATCTTGGCAAAGGAGAAATGCTCACTACCAGGGTTATAAACAAATATGCGTACAACATTTGAGAAAAATAAGCTTTTCGTGCATATGGAAAATGTCTGGGATCTTATTTCAGCTCATGACACTTTACATGTTGTGTTTATATTTTAGCTCAGTGTATATTTGTGTACAGTACCTGTTAGATATTGGTGGCTTCCTGGGATGCACTTTTCTATAAGAGAGAGTTACCCAGCATGCTCTAATTCAGTTATTTCCATGCCAACAGACGATTCACAAATCTGCAGCGATCAACAAACTGTTGTCCTGAACATGTGTTTCCTGGTGTCTATTAATCACCAATCAACTGGGACCGCTGGCTGGACAGTCTTTTATTAATCACCAATCAACTGGGACCGCTGGCTGGACAGTCTTTTATTAATCACCAATCAACTGGGACCGCTGGCTGGACAGTCTTTTATTAATCACCAATCAACTGGGACCGCTGGCTGGACAGTCTTTTATTAATCACCAATCAACTGGGACCGCTGGCTGGACAGTCTTTTATTAATCACCAATCAACTGGGACCGCTGGCTGGACAGTCTTTTCTTTACAAACAAAAAACCCAAGAGAGTTACGAAGTACGATCACATCTGTTATACTGGTGATCAGACCAGTCTTCTGTTCTTCACTGGTCATCTGTTATACTGGTGATCAGACCAGTCTTCTGTTCCTCACTGGTCATCTGTTATACTGGTGATCAGACCAGTCTTCTGCTCCTCACTGGTCATCTGTTATACTGGTGATCAGACCAGTCTTCTGTTCCTCACTGGTCATCTGTTATACTGGTGATCAGACCAGTCTTCTGCTCCTCACTGGTCATCTGTTATACTGGTGATCAGACCAGTCTTCTGCTCCTCACTGGTCATCTGTTATGCTGGTGATCAGACCAGTCTTCTGCTCCTCACTGGTCATCTGTTATACTGTTGATCAGACACTGTTATACTGGTGATCAGACCAGACTTCTGCTCCTCACTGGTCATCTGTTACACCTGTCTAACCTAATATGTAAGCCAAGGACACTGTAAGAGGAGAGACACACACACACACACACACACCCCTCTAGTCTATCTTTAGAGAATTGTAATCAAAGGACATGAGGCAAAGGAAGGGTCCTGTACCCCCCCCCCCCCCCCCCCCCCCCAGTCCTACACCCTCCTCCAACAACCCCATGGTACTGTGGTGAGGAACAACATACTCTGTCTCTCTGTCACACCTTGTTCTGCAGCATGTCCACCTTTTCGGGGAACAGGCGTGTGACGTAGCTCTTCCCGAAGGCAGCAGAGAGCAGGTAACAGAAGGTAGAGCCAGTGGTGGTCAGAAGACAGGCCAGGACCAGACCCTGCCATGGACCAAACAGCGCCCCCGCCAGCATGTTCTGCGACGCACAGGGGATGAGCATGGTGAGCAGAGGTGGGAAAAGTACCCAATTATCATACTTGAGGAAAAGTAAAGATACCTTCATAGAAAATGACTGAGGTGAAAGACACCCAGTAAAATACTACTGGAGTAA
>NC_048582.1:6578898-6585770 GCF_013265735.2 Oncorhynchus mykiss | reverse complement strand
ATCCACATCTCTAGGACACTATCCCCATCTCTCATCCCTAGGACACTATCCACATCTCTAGGACAACTATCCACATCTCTCACACACTATCCACATCTCTAGGACACTATCCACATCTCTACACACTATCCACATCTCTAGGACACTATCCCCATCCCTCCCCCCTCTCTAGGACACCATCTCCATCTCTAGGACACTATCCTCATCTCTAGGACACTATCCCCATCTCTCATCTCTAGGACACTATCCCCATCTCTCATCTCTAGGACACTATCCACATCTCTAGGACACTATCCCATCTCTAGGACACTATCCACATCTCTAGGACACTATCCACATCTCTAGGACACTATCCTCATCTCTAGGACACTATCCACATCTCTAGGACACTATCCCCATCTCTCATCTCTAGGACACTATCCCATCCCTCATCTCTAGGACACTATCCACATCTCTAGACACTATCCACCATTCTCTAGACACTATCCACATCTCTACACACTATCCACATCTCTACGACACTATCCACATCTCTACGACACTATCCCCATCTCTCATCTCTAGGACATTATCCACATCTCTAGGACACTATCCACATCTCTACGACACTATCCCCATCTCTACGACACTATCCCCATCTCTACGACACTATCCCCATTCTACGACACTATCCCCAATCTCTAGGACACTATCCTCATCTCTAGGACACTATCCTCATCTCTAGGACACTATCCCCATCTCTCATCTCTAGGACACTATCCCCATCTCTCATCTCTAGGACACTATCCACATCTCTAGGACACTATCCACATTTCTAGCACACTATCCACATCTCTAGCACACTATCCACATCTCTAGCACACTATCCACATCCCTAGGACACTATCCACATCTCTAGGACACTATCCACATCTCTAGGACACTATCCACATCTCTAGGACATCTCTAGGACACTATCCACATCTCTAGGACACTATCCACATCTCTACGACACTATCCACATCTCTACGACACTATCCACATCTCTACGACACTATCCACATCTCTACGACACTATCCACATCTCTACGACACTATCCACCATCTCTACGACACTATCCCCATCTCTACGACACTATCCCCATCTCTAGGACACTATCCCCATCTCTCATCTCTAGGACACTATTATCCACGTCCCTCATCTCTAGGACACTATTATCCACATCCCTCATCTCTAGGACACTATCCACATCTCTCATCTCTAGGACACTATCCACATCTATAGGACACTATCCACGTCTCTCATCTCCAGGACACTATCTACATATCTAGGACACTATCCACATCTCTCATCTCCAGGACACTATCCACATCTCCAGGACACTATCCACATCTCTCATCTCTAGGACACTATAGTAGCTCCAAAGACCTCCACTGTTGACAGGCTTCAATTAACAGAAAAATAACAGAATAAAACAATCATTGTTTCCACAGCCCTCTGGTGATTTGGATCTTTTTAATAACTGTAAAATGCCAGCGCCTGAGGAAAAACCCATCAAACGTGACCTGCATGAAGATTGGCTGAACGGCAACGAGGAACAAGAGAAAGATAATCTGTTTTGAAAAGTCAGAGTTATTTAAGATAAATGCAGGGTAGAAGTGACATTTACAACATTGACTGGAGGCTAAACAGGTGTGTGCGTGTGTGTGTGTGTTGTCTGATTGGTGAGATGACATTTTCAAACGCTGACAGAGAGAGATAGAGAGATGTGAGGGATTCTGGGACGGTGAACAGCAAAGCACTGATAGTGTGATGGATCTGAACGTGTTAATTCCCCTTGACTTCGTCTACATCTTGTTGTGTTACAGCCTGAATTCAAACGGATTACATTGATTTGTTTTCTCTCACCCGTCCACACACAGTACCCCATGAATTATTAGTATTTTTGTGTTCACACCTGGGTCAATACTTTGTAAAAGCACCTTTGGGGGCGATTGCAGCTGAGTCGTCTTGGGGATGTCTGGATCAGCTTTGAGTCGTCTTGGGGATGTCTGGATCAGCTTGAGTCGTCTTGGGGAAGTCTGGATCAGCTTTGCACATCTGGATTTGGGGATTTCCTCAACTGTTAAGTTAGATGGAAAGCGGTGGAAAACAGCAATCTTCAAGTCTTTCCACAAGTTTTCAATGGGATTCAAGTCTGGGCTTTGGCTGGGCCACTCAAGGACACATTCTAGTTCTGAAGCCATTCCAGTGTTGCTTGGGCTGTATGCTTGGGGTCATTGTCCTGTTGGAACGTAAATCTTCACCCCAGTCTAAGGTTGTTTGCACACTGAAGCAGGTTCTCATCAAGGATTTTCCTGTATTTGGCTGCATTCATTGTTTTCTCTATCCTTACCAGTCTCCCAGTCCCTGCTGCTGAAAAGCATCCCTATTACATGATGCTGCCACCACCATGCTTCACGGTAGGGATGGTGTTCGACGGGTGATGAGCTGTGCCTGGTTCTCTCCAGACACAGCGCTTTGCATTCAGGCCAAAGAGTTACATTTCAGTCTGATCAGACCACAGGATATTTTGCCTTATGCTCCGTCTTTCACACAACTTTTTTTTTGCAAACACCAGGTGTGGATGTCACGTGTCTTATGCTCAGGAGTGGCTTCCGTCTGGCCACTCTCCCATAAAGCCCAGATTGGTGAAGTTCTGTAAGAGACTGGTTCTCCCAACTCAGCCATTGGGTTGTTGGTCAACTCCCTGACCAAGGTCCTTCTTGCCCGGTTGCTCCGTTTGGTCGGACGGCCAGCTCTTGGCAGAGTCCTGGTTAGTTCCATATTTGTTCCATTTCCCAATAATGGAGACCACTGTGCTCTTGGAAACTTTCAACACTCTACAAATGGTTTTATACCCTTCCACAGATACACTACATGATCAAAAGTATGTGGACACCTGCTCATCGAACATCTCATTCCAAAATCATGGGCATTAATATGGAGTTGGTACCCCCCTTTACTGCTATAAAAGCCTCCACTCCTCTGGGAAGACTTTCCACTAGATATTGGAACATTGCTGCGGGGACTTGCTTCCATTCAGCCACAAGAGCATTAGTGAAGTCGGGCACTGATGTTGGGTGATTAGGCCTGGTCGTAGCTCGCATTCCAATTCATCCTAAAGGTGTTCGATGGGGTTGAGGTCAGGGCTCTGTGCAGGCCAGTCACGTTCTTCCACACCGATCGCGACAAACCATTTCTATATGGACCTTGCTTTGTGCACAGGGCCACAGAAATCCATTCCATGAAGCTCCCGACGAACAGTTCTTGTGCTGATTTTGCTTCTCGGGAGCCAGTGTTGCAACCGTGGACAGACGATTTTTAGGCACTACGTGCTTCAGCTTCTGTGGCCTACCATTTCGCGGCTGAACGGTTGTTGCTCCTAGATATTTCCACTTCACAATAACAGCACTTACAGTTGACCGGGGGCAGCCCTAGGTGGGGAGAAATTTGACAAACTGACTTGTTGGAAAGGTGGCATCCTATGACGGTGCCACGTTGAAAGTCACTGAGCTCTTCAGTAAGGCCATTCTACTGCCAATGTTTGTCTATGGAGATTGCATGGCTGTGTGCTCGATTGTATACACCTGTCAGCAACGGGTGTGGCTGAAATAGCCAAATCCCCTCATTTGAAGGGGTGTCCACATACTGCTGTCTATATAGTGTATCTGATTCCTCACAGTTTCTCCAGTTCCTCTGACTTCATGGTATAGTTCCTGCTCTGACATGCACTGTCAACTGTGGGACCTTATATAGAGACAGGTCATGTCCAAACAATTGGTCACAGGTGGACTCCAATCGAGGATGATCAAAGGAAATTGGATCCACCTGAGCTCAATTGGAGTGTCATAACAAAGGATTGAATACTTATGTAAATGAGATATTTCTGTATTGCATTTTCAACAAATGAGCTAAAAATGTCTGTCATCCATTTTGAATTCAGGCTGTAACTACATCATGTGGAATACGTCAAGGGGTGTGAAACATTCAGAAGGCGCTGGATTTCTCTGTGGTTGTGTGTGTTAATATTCTATTGTCTTTTGCATGTCATAGTTATAGTGAATGAGTGTGTGTAGGCTTGTTTGTGTATGGTGTGTGTGTGGTGTGTGTAAGGTGTGTGTGTGGTGTGTGTATGGTGTGTGTGTGGTGTGTGTGTATGTATGGTGTGTGTGTGGTGTGTGTGTGGTGTGTGTGTGGTGTGTGTGGTGTGTGTATGGTGTGTGTGTGTATGTATGGTGTGTGTGTGGTGTGTGGTGTGTGTGTGTGGTGTGGTGTGTGTATGTATGGTGTGTGTGTGGTGTGTGTATGGTGTGTGTGTGGTGTGTGTGTGGTGTGTCTGTGGTGTGTGTGGTGTGTGTGTGTATGGTATGTGTGTGGTGTGTGTATGGTGTGTGTGTGTGTATGGTGTGTGTGGTGTGTGTGTGTGTATGATGTGTGTGTGGCGTGTGTGTGTGTATGATGTGTGTGTGGTGTGTGTGTGTGTATGATGTGTGTGTGGTGTGTGTGTGTGGTGTGTGTATGATGTGTGTGTGTGTGTGTGTGTGTGTGTGTGTGGTGTGTGTATGGTGTGTGTGTGTGGTGTGTGTATGTATGGTGTGTGTGTGTGGTGTGTGTATGTATGGTGTGTGTGTGTGTGGTGTGTGTGTGTGGTGTGTGTGTGTGTGGTGTGTGTGTGGTGTGTGTGGTGTGTGTATGATGTGTGTGTGTATGGTGTGTGTGTGGTGTGTGTGTGGTGTGTGTGTGGTGTGTGTGTGTGTGTGTGTGTGTGTGTGTGGTGTGTGTGTGGTGTGTGTGTGTGGTGTGTGTATGGTATGGTGTGTGTATGGTGTGTGTGTGTGTGGTGTGTGTGTGAGGTTAGGGTCTTGCTGTGGTGGTAGCTTGATTAAAATGAGTCATGGTGGATTAACAGGTTATGACCGAGAGCCTGCTGGACGTCACCGTCATAGTAACAACCCGGCACCACAGACAGCCTGCTGGACGTCACCGTCATAGTAACAACCAGGCACCACAGACAGCCTGCTGGGACGTCATAGTAACAACCAGGCACCACAGACAGCCTGCTGGACATCACCGTCATAGTAACAACCAGGCACCACAGACAGCCTGCTGGACGTCATAGTAACAACCCGGCACCACAGACAGCCTGCTGGACGTCACCGTCATAGTAACAACCAGGCACCACAGACAGCCTGCTGGACGTCATCGTCATAGTAACAACCAGGCACCACAGACAGCCTGCTGGACGTCATCGTCATAGTAACAACCCGGCACCACATGTATCCTTGATACATTAGTAGAATCTATATACATTTATTTCATGCTTTTAAAATGTACAATTATGGACTGCTGGACGTCACCGTCATAGTAACAACCAGGCACCACAGACAGCCTGCTGGACGTCATAGTAACAACCAGGCACCACAGACAGCCTGCTGGACGTCATAGTTACAACCAGGCACCACAGACAGCCTGCTGGACGTCATAGTAACAACCCGGCACCACAGACAGCCTGCTGGACGTCACCGTCATAGTAACAACCCGGCACCACAGACAGCCTGCTGGACGTCACCGTCATAGTAACAACCAGGCACCACAGACAGCCTGCTGGACGTCATAGTAACAACCCGGCACCATAGACTGCCTGCTGAACGTCACCGTCATAGTAACAACCAGGCACCACAGACAGCCTGCTGGACGTCATAGTAACAACCCGGCACCACAGACAGCCTGCTGGACGTCACCATCATAGTAACAACCAGGCACCACAGACAGCCTGCTGGACGTCACCGTCATAGTAACAACCAGGCACCACAGACAGCCTGCTGGACATCATAGTAACAACCAGGCACCACAGACAGCCTGCTGGACGTCGAAATAACAACCAGGCACCACAGACAGCCTGCTGGACGTCACCGTCATAATTACAACCAGGCACCACAGACAGCCTGCTGGACGTCATAGTAACAACCAGGCACCACAGACAGCCTGCTGGACGTCACCGTCATAGTAACAAGCAAGCACCACAGACAGCCTGCTGGACGTCACCGTCATAGTAACAACCAGGCACCACAGACAGCCTGCTGGACGTCATAATTACAACCAGGCACCACAGACAGCCTGCTGGACGTCATAATTACAACCAGGCACCACAGACAGCCTGCTGGACGTCACCGTCATAGTAACAACCCGGCACCACAGACAGGCTGCTGGACGTCATAGTAACAACCAGGCACCACAGACAGCCTGCTGGACGTCACCGTCATAGTAACAACCAGGCACCACAGACAGCCTGCTAGACGTCATAACTAAAACCAGGCACCACAGACAGCCTGCTGGACGTCACCGTCATAGTAACAACCCGGCACCACAGACAGCCTGCTGGATGTCACTGTCATAATAACAACCAGGCACCACAGACAGGCTGCTGGACGTCACCGTCATAGTAACAATCAGACACCACAGACAGCCTGCTGGACGTCACCGTCATAGTAACAACCCGGCACCACAGACAGCCTGCTGGACATCATAGTAACAACCAGGCACCGCAGACAGCCTGCTGGACGTCATAGTAATAACCAGGCACCACAGACAGCCTGCTGGACGTCACCGTCATAGTAACAACCAGGCACCACAGACAGCCTGCTGGACGTCACAGTAACAACCAGGCACCACAGACAGCCTGCTGGACGTCACCGTCATAGTAACAACCAGGCACCACAGACAGCCTGCTGGACATCATAGTAACAACCAGGCACCACAGACAGCCTGCTGGACGTCGAAATAACAACCAGGCACCACAGACAGCCTGCTGGACGTCATAGTAACAACCAGGCACCACAGACAGGCTGCT
>NC_048582.1:6558898-6573898 GCF_013265735.2 Oncorhynchus mykiss | reverse complement strand
AGAGACAGAGAGAGAGAGAGAGAGAGAGAGAAAGGAGAGAGTAAGCGAGAGAGGAGAGAGAGAGAGAGAGAGAGAAAGGAGAGAGTAAGCGAGAGAGGAGAGAGAGAGAGAGAGAGAGAGAGAAAGGAGAGAGTAAGCGAGAGAGGAGAGAGAGAGAAAGACAAGAGATTTTTGTATTGTTTATATTTCACTTTTGTTTATTATCTACTTCACTTGCTACAGGCAATGTAAACATGTTTCCCATGACAATAAAACCCTTAAATTGAATTTAAATTGAGAGAAACAGACAGACAGAGAGAGAGAGAGAGAGAGAGTGTAAGACAGACAGATGGGCTGTCTGGATGCTACCTATGAGAGGTTACCCACAACAGTCCTTACCTTTTTCCCATCTTCCCCTGCTTCCCTGGACATCACGTTGGTCTAAAACAACAAGAGAGGTGACCATCAGAAAACAGAATGAAGTGACAGAAAGATGGAGAGAGGAAGAGAGCTCTGTGTGTTGCTTCTCTAAAGGTTATCTAGCAGGACAGTTGTCTAGTTGTGTGTCGCTTCTCTAACGGTTATCTAGCGGGACAGTTGTCTAGTTGTGTGTTGCTTCTCTAAAGGTTATCTAGCGGGACAGTTGTCTAGTTGTGTGTTGCTTCTCTAAAGGTTATCTAGCAGGACAGTTGTCTAGTTGTGTGTTGCTTCTCTAAAGGTTATCTAGCAGGACAGTTGTCTAGTTGTGTGTTGCTTCTCTAAAGGTTACAGTTGAAGTCAGAAGTTTACATACACTTAGGTTGGAGTCATTAAAACTCGTTTTTCAACCACTCTTCAACTTCAACTTGTTTACAGACAGATTATTTAACTTATAATTCACTGCATCACAATTCCAGTGGGTCAGAAGTTTACATACACTAAGTTGACTGTGCCTTTAAACAGCTTGGAAAATTCCAGAAAACGATGTCATGGCTTTAGAAGCTTCTGATAGGCATCATTTGAGTCAATTGGGGGTGTACCTGTGGATGTATTTCAAGGCCTACCTTCAAACTCAGTGCCTCTTTGCTTGACACCATGGGGAAATCAAAAGCAATCAGCCAAGACCTCAGAAAATAAATTGTGGACCTCCACAAGTCTGGTTCATCCTTGGGAGCAATTTCCAAACGCCTGAAGGTACCACGTACATCTGTACAAACAATAGCATGTAAGTACAAACACCATGGGACCACGCAGCCGTCATACCACTCAGGAAGGAGACGTGTTCTGTCTCCTAGAGATGAACATACTTTGTTGTGAAAAGTGCAAATCAATCCCAGAACAACAGCAAAGGACCCTGTGAAGATGCTGGAGGAAAAGTATCTGTATCCACAGTAAAACGAGTCTTATATCGACATAACCTGAAAGGTCGCTCAGCAAGGAAGAAGCCACTGCTCCAAAACCGCCATAAAAATGCCAGACTACGGTTTGCAACTGCACATGGGGACAAAGATCGTACTTTTTGGAGAAATGTCCTCTGGTCTGATGAAACAAAAATATAACTGTTTGGCCGTAATGACCATCGTTATGTTTGGAGGAAAGGTGGAGGCTTGCAAGCTGAAGAACACCATCCCAACCGTGAAGCACGGTGCTTTGCTGCAGGAGGGCCAGGTGCACTTCACAAAATAGATGGCATCATGAGGGAGGAACATTATGTGGATATATTGAAGCAACATCTCAAGACATCAGTCAGGAAGTTAAAGCTTGGTCACAAATGGGTATTCCAAATGGACAATGACCCCAAGCATACTTCCAAAGTTGTGGCAAAATGGCTTAAGGACAACAAAGTCAAAGTATTGGAGTGGCCATCACAAAGCCCTGACCTCAATCCTATAGAAAATTTGTTGGCAGAACTGAAAAAGCGTGGTCCTACAAAAAGGAGGCCTACAAACCTGACTCAGTTACACCAGCTCTGTCAGGAGGAAGGGCCAACATTCACCCAACTTATTGTGGGAAGCTTGTGGAAGGCTACCTGAAGCGTTTGACCCAAGTTTAAAAATTTTTTTTTTTATGGCAGCAGGGGCAGTATTGAGTAGCTTGGATGAAAAAGTGCCCATTGTAAACGGCCAGCTCCTCAGTCTCATTTGCTAATATATACATATTATTATTAGTATTGGATAGAAAACAATCTAAAGTTTCCAAAACTGTCAAAATATGGTCTGTGAGTATAACAGAACTGATTTTGCAGGTGAAACCCTGAGGAAAATCAAAACAGGAAGTGGCTTCTATTTTGAAAACTCCATGTTCCATAGCCTCCCTTTGCTGGATTTAAAGGGATATGAACCAGATTCCTTTTCCTATCGCTTTCTCAAGGTGTCAACAGTCTTCAGACATAGGTTCAGGCTTTTATTTTGAAAAATGAGCCAGAACGATAACATGGCGTCAAGTGGTCACATAACTTTTGCTCGCGCAACAGAATTTGGACAGCCATTGTTTTCCCCTCTCCTACTGTGAAAGACATGTGCGGTTGATATTATATCAATTATATATTTTAAAAACAACCTGAGGATTGATTATAAAAAACGTTTGACATGTTTCTGTGGACATTATGGAAACTATTTGGAATTTTCGTCTGCGTTGTCGTGACCGCTCTTTCCTGTGGATTTCTGAACATAACGCGACAAACAAACGGGGCTATTGTGGATCTCAAAAATAATCTTTATGGAACAAAAGGAACATTTGTTGTGTAACTGGGAGTCTCGTGAGTGAAAACATACGAAGATCATCAAAGGTAAACTATTAATTTGATTGCTTTTCTGATTTTCGTGACCGAGCTACCTGACGCTAAGTGTACTTAATGTTTTGTCGTGCGATCGATAAACTTACACAAACGCTTGGATTGCTTTTGCCGTAAAGCATCATTTCAAAATCTGAGACGACAGGTGGATTAACAAAAGGCTAAACTGTGTTTTCCTATATTGCACTTGTGATTTCATGAATAGTAATATTTATAGTCATATTTATTGTATGTAGCGCTATGCTTTTCAGCGGTCGTTGATGACACTTATCCCGATATCGGGATTGCAGCCATAACAAGTTAAAGGCAATGCTACCAAATACTAATTGATTGTATGTAAAACTTCTGACTTTACCAAAATTGGGTTTGTTTTCTAATTCTTTGTGGCTCTGTGTAATCTGAGGGAAATATGTGTCTCTAATATGGTCATAGATTTGGCAGCAGGTCAGGAAGTGCAGCTCAGTTTCCACCTCATTTTGTGGGCAGTGTGCACATAGCCTGTCTCTCCCCTCTCACGAGCAGCTACTATAAAATGACACACAACCAACCAACCAACCCCATTAACAGGTCTGAGGTCATATTCTGTGTGATGTCACTGACTGACCTGTGCGAGGGAGGTGCTTCGCCCCCTCCCGGTCTCCGTGGTGACCCTGTCCCCGCCCCTCCCTCTCTGTGAGGAGATACACTTGTAGCAGCTCCAGACCTGCAGCAACCTGGGCTCCGCGTGGCCACTCCCCTTCCTCTGCAGACACTGGCAGTGGTACAGGTGGCCGCAGCTACACACACACACACACACAAGGTGTTAACAGCATTACCGTGTGTAGAGCCTCCACTACAGCACCAGCCTGGGAAATGTTCAGTGAGGTGACAGGTTCAGAACATTGTACTGTAAACAGATCTGACACCATTCCTCCTCTATCAGAACATTGTACTGTAAACAGATCTGACACCATTCATTCTCTATCAGAACATTGTACTGTAAACAGATCTGACACCATTCATCCTCCATCAGAACATTGTACTGTAAAAATATCTGACACCATTCCTCCTCTATCAGAACATTGCACTGTAAACAGATCTGACACCATTCATCCTCCATCACAACATTGTACTGTAAAAATATCTGACACCATTCATCCTTTATCAGAACATCGTACTGTAAACAGATCTGACACCATTCATCCTCTATCAGAACATTGTACTGTAAACAGATCTGACACCATTCATCCTCTATCAGAACATTGTACTGTAAACAGATCTGACACCTTTCATCCTCTATCAGAACATTGTACTGAGAGTGTTGTGGTGATGACCTGAATATGATGATGTCATGACAGCGGTGGTAGAGAACCCCACGTGGATGTGAGTGTTGCGGTGATGACCTGAATATGATGATGTCATGACAGCGGTGGTAGAGAACCCCACGTGGATGTGAGTGTTGCGGTGATGACCTGAATATGATGATGTCATGACAGCGGTGGTAGAGAACCCCACGTGGATGTGAGTGTTGCGGTGATGACCTGAATATGATGATGTCATCTGGGCTGTCCTGACGTCTCCTGTACTGCTGCAGGCAGATGTTACAGTGGTCCTGACGGGGGTGGAGCCCCCTGCTGACCGCCGCTCGCAGGTGAGACAGGGACCAGTGGAGGTCATGGTTCAACAGACTGGTGGTCGTCTCCAGTAACGTCTGGGGGAGGGGAGAGAACCATTTTATTTACTGTATCCTGGTCCCAGATCAGTTTGTGCTCTGGACAAATGTTTGAAAGAGACCAGCTAGATTTACTGTTCTCCTCCCCTGGAAATAATTTCTCACAGAATCAAACATTCACACAAAATCTCAGTCATCCTCTCTAGTCTCTCAGCATGTTAAATAGTACTGTACAACCCACCAGTCATCCTCTCTAGTCTCTCATGTTAAATAGTACTGTACAACCCACCAGTCATCCTCTAGTCTCTCATGTTAAATAGTACTGTACAACCCACCAGTCATCCTCTAGTCTCTCATGTTAAATAGTACTGTACAACCCACCAGTCATCCTCTAGTCTCTAATGTTAAATAGTACTGTACAACCCACCAGTCATCCTCTAGTCTCTCATGTTAAATAGTACTGTACAACCCACCAGTCATCCTCTCTAGTCTCTCATGTTAAATAGTACTGTACAACCCACCAGTCATCCTCTCTAGTCTCTCATGTTAAATAGTACTGTACAACCCACCAGTCATCCTCTAGTCTCTCATGTTAAATAGTACTGTACAACCCACCAGTCATCCTCTCTAGTCTCATGTTAAATAGTACTGTACAACCCACCAGTCATCCTCTCTAGTCTCATGTTAAATAGTACTGTACAACCCACCAGTCATCCTCTCTAGTCTCATGTTAAATAGTACTGTACAACCCACCAGTCATCCTCTCTAGTCTATCATGTTAAATAGTACTGTACAACCCACCAGTCATCCTCTCTAGTCTCTCATGTTAAATAGTACTGTACAACCCACAAGTCATCCTCTCTAGTCTCTCATGTTAAATAGTACTATACAACCCACCAGTCATCCTCTAGTCTCTCATGTTAAATAGTACTGTACAACCCACCAGTCATCCTCTCTAGTCTCTCATGTTAAATAGTACTGTACAACCCACCAGTCATCCTCTCTAGTCTCTCATGTTAAATAGTACTGTACAACCCACCAGTCATCCTCTAGTCTCTCATGTTAAATAGTACTGTACAACCCACCAGTCATCCTCTCTAGTCTCATGTTAAATAGTACTGTACAACCCACCAGTCATCCTCTAGTCTCTCATGTTAAATAGTACTGTACAACCCACCAGTCATCCTCTAGTCTCTCATGTTAAATAGTACTGTACAACCCACCAGTCATCCTCTCTAGTCTCATGTTAAATAGTACTGTACAACCCACCAGTCATCCTCTCTAGTCTCTCATGTTAAATAGTACTGTACAACCCACCAGTCATCCTCTCTAGTCTCTCATGTTAAATAGTACTGTACAACCCACCAGTCATCCTCTCTAGTCTCTCATGTTAAATAGTACTATACAACCCACCAGTCATCCTCTAGTCTCTCATGTTAAATAGTACTGTACAACCCACCAGTCATCCTCTAGTCTCATGTTAAATAGTACTGTACAACCCACCAGTCATCCTCTCTAGTCTCATGTTAAATAGTACTGTACAACCCACCAGTCATCCTCTCTAGTCTCATGTTAAATAGTACTGTACAACCCACCAGTCATCCTCTCTAGTCTCATGTTAAATAGTACTGTACAACCCACCAGTCATCCTCTCTAGTCTCATGTTAAATAGTACTGTACAACCCACCAGTCATCCTCTCTAGTCTCTCATGTTAAATAGTACTATACAACCCACCAGTCATCCTCTAGTCTCTCATGTTAAATAGTACTGTACAACCCACCAGTCATCCTCTACTCTCTCATGTTAAATAGTACTGTACAACCCACCAGTCATCCTCTCTAGTCTCTCATGTTAAATAGTACTGTACAACCCACCAGTCATCCTCTAGTCTCTCATGTTAAATAGTACTGTACAACCCACCAGTCATCCTCTCTAGTCTCTCATGTTAAATAGTACTGTACAACCCACCAGTCATCCTCTCTAGTCTCTCATGTTAAATAGTACTATACAACCCACCAGTCATCCTCTAGTCTCTCATGTTAAATAGTACTGTACAACCCACCAGTCATCCTCTCTAGTCTCATGTTAAATATTACTGTACAACACACCAGTCATCCTCTCTAGTCTCATGTTAAATAGTACTGTACAACCCACCAGTCATCCTCTAGTCTCTCATGTTAAATAGTACTGTACAACCCACCAGTCATCCTCTCTAGTCTCATGTTAAATATTACTGTACAACCCACCAGTCATCCTCTCTAGTCTCTCAGCATGTTAAATAGTACTGTACAACCCACCAGTCATCCTCTCTAGTCTCTCATGTTAAATAGTACTGTACAACCCACCAGTCATCCTCTCTAGTCTCTCATGTTAAATAGTACTGTACAACCCACCAGTCATCCTCTCTAGTCTCTCATGTTAAATAGTACTGTACAACCCACCAGTCATCCTCTCTAGTCTCATGTTAAATAGTACTGTACAACCCACCAGTCATCCTCTCTAGTCTCATGTTAAATAGTACTGTACAACCCACCAGTCATCCTCTAGTCTCTCATGTTAAATAGTACTGTACAACCCACCAGTCATCCTCTCTAGTCTCATGTTAAATAGTACTGTACAACCCACCAGTCATCCTCTCTAGTCTCTCATGTTAAATAGTACTGTACAACCCACCAGTCATCCTCTAGTCTCTCATGTTAAATAGTACTGTACAACCCACCAGTCATCCTCTCTAGTCTCTCATGTTAAATAGTACTGTACAACCCACCAGTCATCCTCTCTAGTCTCGCATGTTACATAGTACTGTACAACCCACCAGTCATCCTCTCTAGTCTCTCATGTTAAATAGTACTATACAACCCACCAGTCATCCTCTACTCTCTCATGTTAAATAGTACTGTACAACCCACCAGTCATCCTCTAGTCTCTCATGTTAAATAGTACTGTACAACCCACCAGTCATCCTCTCTAGTCTCTCATGTTAAATAGTACTGTACAACCCACCAGTCATCCTCTCTAGTCTCGCATGTTACATAGTACTGTACAACCCACCAGTCATCCTCTAGTCTCTCATGTTAAATAGTACTGTACAACCCACCAGTCATCCTCTAGTCTCTCATGTTAAATAGTACTGTACAACCCACCAGTCATCCTCTCTAGTCTCTCATGTTAATTAGTACTGTACAACCCACCAGTCATCCTCTAGTCTCTCATGTTAAATAGTACTGTACAACCCACCAGTCATCCTCTAGTCTCTCATGTTAAATAGTTCTGTACAACCCACCAGTCATCCTCTCTAGTCTCTCATGTTAAATAGTACTGTACAACCCACCAGTCATCCTCTCTAGTCTCTCATGTTAAATAGTACTGTACAACCCACTAGTCATCCTCTAGTCTCTCATGTTAAATAGTACTGTACAACCCACCAGTCATCCTCTAGTCTCTCATGTTAAATAGTACTGTACAACCCACCAGTCATCCTCTCTAGTCTCATGTTAAATAGTACTGTACAACCCACCAGTCATCCTCTAGTCTCATGTTAAATAGTACTGTACAACCCACCAGTCATCCTCTCTAGTCTCATGTTAAATAGTACTGTACAACCCACCAGTCATCCTCTCTAGTCTCATGTTAAATAGTACTGTACAACCCACCAGTCATCCTCTAGTCTCTCATGTTAAATAGTTCTGTACAACCCACCAGTAATCCTCTCTAGTCTCTCATGTTAAATAGTACTGTACAACCCACCAGTCATCCTCTAGTCTCTCATGTTAAATAGTACTGTACAACCCACCAGTCATCCTCTCTAGTCTCTCATGTTAAATAGTACTGTACAACCCACCAGTCATCCTCTCTAGTCTCATGTTAAATAGTACTGTACAACCCACCAGTCATCCTCTCTAGTCTCTCATGTTAAATAGTACTGTACAACCCACCAGTCATCCTCTCTAGTCTCATGTTAAATAGTACTGTACAACCCACCAGTCATCCTCTCTAGTCTCATGTTAAATAGTACTGTACAACCCACCAGTCATCCTCTCTAGTCTCTCATGTTAAATAGTACTGTACAACCCACCAGTCATCCTCTCTAGTCTCTCATGTTAAATAGTACTGTACAACCCACCAGTCATCCTCTCTAGTCTCTCATGTTAAATAGTACTGTACAACCCACCAGTCATCCTCTCTAGTCTCTCATGCTAAATAGTACTGTACAACCCACCAGTCATCCTCTAGTCTCTCATGTTAAATAGTACTGTACAACCCACCAGTCATCCTCTACTCTCTCAGCATGTTAAATAGTAGTGGAGGCCTCAGGGAGGGAGAGAGGAGGCCTGGCATGGACACAGTACCACTCAACTTCACACAGCTCTATTTCACTGCCATTTGGGAAGCTGAGAGCTATTCACTTATCCTCCTATGGACTGTCCTGTCATTTCATGTCAGAGAAGACTGGAGGAAAGGAAGGGGGGAGGGAGTAGGGAGGAGAGAGAGAAAAATAGGGAGGAGAGGAAATAGGAAAAGATGGAGAGGAGAGGAAAGAGGAGAGAGGACAGGAAAAGAATGAGGAGAGGAAGAAAGGAGAGGAAAAGGAGAAGAGGAAAGAGTAAAAGGGAGATGAGAGCAGAGGAGAGCAGAGAGGAGGGAGAGTAGAGAGAGGAGGGAGAGTAGAGAGAGGAGAGAGAGGAGAGAGGAGAGAGATGAGGGAGAGAGGAGAAAAAGATGAGGGAGCGGAGAGAGAGAGAGGAGGGAGAGTAGAGAGAGGAAACAGAGGGAGAGTAGAGAGAGAGGAGAGAGAGGAGGGAGAGTAGAGAGAGAGGAGGGAGAGTAGAGAGAGAGGAGGGAGAGTAGAGAGAGAGGAGAGAGAGGAGAGAGAGGAAGGAGAGAAAGAGAAGGGAGAGAGGAGAGGAGAGAGATGAGGGAGAGAGGAGAAAAAGATGAGGGAGCGGAGAGAGAGCGGAGGGAAAGAGGGGGAGAGGGGAGGGAGAGGAGAGAGAGAGGAGGGAAAGAGGAAAAGAGGGAAGAGGAGAGAGAGAGGAGGGAGAGAGAGGAGAGAGGAGGGAGAGAGAGGAGAGAGAGGAGGGAGAGTAGAGAGAGAGGAGGGAGAGTAGAGAGAGAGGAGGGAGAGTAGAGAGAGAGGAGGGAGAGTAGAGAGAGAGGAGAGAGAGTAGAGAGAGAGGAAGGAGAGAAAGAGAAGGGAGCGAGGAGAGGAGAGAGATGAGGGAGAGAGGAGAAAAAGATGAGGGAGCGGAGAGAGAGAGGAGGGAGAGAGGAGGGAAAGAGGAAAAGAGGGGAGGGAGAGGAGAGAGAGAGGAGGGAAAGGAAAAGAGGGAAGAGGAGAGGGAGAGGAGAGAGAGAGGAGGGAAAGAGTAAAAGAGAGAAGAGGGGAGGGAGAGGAAAAAGGTCTAAGGAACGCTTGTCCCTATGTACTGTAGTGAACTACATTTCACTAGTGCACTATAAAGGGAATAGGGTGCCATATGGGACTCAAGAAGAGGAGAGATATGGGGGGAAAGTAGCTTTAGCCTCAGAGGCAAAGTCAGGCATTTCATCCCTCTGTGAATTCAACCAGTTCTGCCTGAGTGAGCTGGAGAGAAACGTGTGTGTGCTACTTGTTTCACATCGTTTCATCAGCTCTCTGGCAGACTGTGTAGTTGTGGTGTGTGTGTGTGTGTGTGTGTGTGTGTGTGTATCTGAACAACCGTACATCTGTTCAGTACCAGTCAAACGTTTGGACACACCCACTCATTCAAGGGTTTTTCTTTATTTTGACTATTTTCTACATTGTAGAATAATAGTGAAGACATCAAAACTATGAAATAACACAAATGGAATCATGTAGTAACCCAAAAAGTGTTAAACAAATCTAAATATATTTTATATTTGAGATTCTTCAAAGTAGCCACCCTTTGCCTTGATGACAGCCTTACACACTCTTGGTGCATATATACACTACTATTCAAAAGTTTGGGGTCACTCAGAAATATGTTTTAGAAAGAAAAGCACATATTTGGTCCATTCTAGGCAGAGTTCCTCTCTCCAGTGTCTGTGTTCTTTTGCCTCTTAATCTTTCCTTTTTATTGGCCAGTCTGAGACATGGCTTTTTATTGGCCAGTCTGAGATATGGCTTTTTATTGGCCAGTCTGAGACAAGGCTTTTTATTGGCCAGTCTGAGATATGGCTTTTTATTGGCCAGTCTGAGATATGGCTTTTTATTGGCCAGTCTGAGACAAGGCTTTTTATTGGCCAGTCTGAGATATGGCTTTTTATTGGCCAGTCTGAGATATGGCTTTTTATTGGCCAGTCTAAGATAAGGCTTTTATTGGCCAGTCTGAGACATGGCTTTTTATTGGCCAGTCTGAGACATGGCTTTTTATTGGCCAGTCTGAGACATGGCTTTTTATTGGCCAGTCTGAGATATGGCTTTTTATTGGCCAGTCTAAGATAAGGCTTTTTATTGGCCAGTCTGAGACATGGCTTTTTATTGGCCAGTCTGAGACATGGCTTTTTATTGGCCAGTCGGACAGTTTGAACCTGTAATAATCAAACCTGTAACCTGTAATAAAAACTCAACTAGTCTAAAGGCCAGTTTTATTGCTTCTTTAAATCAGAACAACTGTTTTCAGCTGTGCTAACATAATTGCAAAGGGGTTTTCTAATGATCAATTAGCATTTTAAAATTATAAACTTGGATTAGCTAACACAACGTGCTATTGGAACACAGGAGTGATGGTTGCTGATAATGGGCCTCTGCACACCTATGTAGATATTCTATTAAAAATCTGCCGTTTCCAGCTACAATAGTAATTTACAACATTAACAATGTCTACACTGTATTTCTGATCAATTTGATGGGCAAAAAAAGTGCTTTCTTTCAAAAACAAGGACATTTCTAAGTGACACCAAACTGTTGAACGGTAGTGTAGATGTGTGCTAAGACTGAGCTACAGCTTGGCTCCAGGAGACACTGCACTGCACCAGTACAGACACACACACTGCCTACACACACACACTACCAACACACACACACACACAAACCCTACCTACACACACACTACCTACACACACACACACTACACTAAATAATCTGACATGGGAGAGAGGGGCTGATGAATCTGGAGCCTTAACAAGTGTTAATTAATCCAGCTCCATCTGGGCAGGACACACACTATCAACAGAGAGTCTGACGCACACACACACACACACACAAAGACACACACAAAGACACACACAAAGACACACACTATCAACAGAGAGTCTGACGCACACGCAAAGACACACGCAAAGACACACACAAAGACACACACGGACACCTTGTATGAGCAGGATACAGACTAATCAACACTGAGTGTGAGTAGAGAGGCGTCTGGAAACACACGCTGCAATTAACACCAAGCCCCACTAGGGTTTAGCTTCAGTCGTCTCTCTCACACACACACCCTTCTGTAAGTTAACGAGACACACACACACCCTTCTGTAAGTTAACAACAGACACACACACAGTTACCTGTTCATAGTTGAAGGTCTCCAGCATACCCAGAATAAGGCCTTGTATCTCAGCCAACTTTCCTTTACCATACACAGGGTCCTGAGAGAGAGAGAGGGAGGGGGGGAGAGAGAGAGAATCAGAGAGAGAGAGAGAGAGAGAGAGAGAGAGAGAGAGAGAGAGAGGGGAGAGAGGGAGAGAGGGAGAGAGAGAGGGGGGAGAGAGGGAGAGAGAGAGAGAGAGAGAGAGAGAGAGAGAGAGACACACAGAAAGAGAGAGCGAGAGAGAGAGAGAGAGACACACACAGAAAGAGAGAGAGAGAGAGAGATTACAGATTACACAGATCCACAAAGAATTCGAACACAAATCCAATGTTGATAAACTCTCATATCTACTGGGTGAAATTCCACAGTGTGACATCACAGCAGCAAGATTTGTGACCTGTTGCCACGAGAAAAGGGCAACCAGTGAAGAACACACACCATTGTAAATACAACCCATATTTATGCTTATTTATTTTATCTTGTGTCCTTTAACTATTTGTACATTGTTAAAAACACTGTATATATGTAATATGACATTTGTAATGTCTTTATTGTTTTGAAACCTCTGTATGTGTAATGTTTACTGTTAATTTTTATTGTTTATTTCACTTTATATATTATCTACCTCACTTGCTTTGGCAATGTTAACACATGTTTCCCATGCCAATAAAGCCCTTGAATTGAATTGAGTCATTGAGTAGGGATTGTGTTGCTGTTAGTCTCTGAGAGATACTGCTGCCCACCAAGGGACACATCACATGACCACTTTAACCTCCCACCAGCACACACACAGCATGACTAACACACACACACACACACACACACAGCATGACTAACACACACACACACACAGCATGACTAACACACACTTAACATAATGAAAGAGAATAGGAACACACACACACAGCATGACTAACACACACACACACACACACAGCATGACTAACACACACACACACAGCATGACTAACACACACTTAACATAATGAAAGAGAATAGGCACACACACACACACACACACACACACACACACACACACACACACACACACACACACACACACACACACACACACACACTGAACATAAGGAAAGAGAATAGGAACACACACACACACACACACACACAGAATGACTAACACACACTTAACATAAGGAAAGAGAATAGGAATAGGTTAGTGGTCCTCTGAGAGGTCAGGGGTCCTCTGTGAGGAGGTCAGTGGTCCTCCGTGAGGTGGTCAGGGGTCCTCTGTGAGGTGGTATGGGGTCCTCCGTGAGGAGGTCAGGGGTCCTCCGTGAGGAGGTTAGGGGTCCTCTGTGAGGAGGTTAGCGGTCCTCTGTGAGGAGGTCAGTGTGTGAGGAGGTTAGTGGTCCTCTGTGAGGAGGTTAGTGATCCCCCGTGAGGAGGTCAGTGGTCCTCTGTGAGGAGGTCTGCGTTCCTCCGTGAGGTGGTTAGCGGTCCTCTGTGAGGAGGTCAGTGTGTGAGGAGGTTAGTGGTCCTCTGTGAGGACCAGGTTAGTGATCCCCCGTGAGGAGGTCAGTGGTCCTCTGTGAGGAGGTCAGCGGTTCTCCGTGAGGAGGTCAGGGGTCCTCCGTGAGGAGGTCAGCGTTCCATCCGTGATGAGGTTAGTGGTCCTCTGTGAGGAGGTCAGCGGTCCTCTGTGAGGTGGTCAGCGGTCCTCTGTGAGGTGGTCAGGGGTCCTCCGTGAGGAGGTTAGGGGTCCTCTGTGAGGAGGTTAGCGGTCCTCTGTGAGGAGGTCAGTGTGTGAGGAGGTTAGTGGTCCTCTGTGAGGAGGTTAGTGATCCCCCGTGAGGAGGTCAGTGGTCCTCTGTGAGGAGGTCTGCGTTCCTCCGTGAGGAGGTTAGCGGTCCTCTGTGAGGAGGTCAGTGTGTGAGGAGGTTAGTGGTCCTCTGTGAGGAGGTTAGTGATCCCCCGTGAGGAGGTCAGCGGTCCTCCGTGAGGAGGTCAGCGGTCCATCCGTGATGAGGTTAGTGGTCCTCTGTGAGGTGTCAGCGGTCCTCTGTGAGGTGGTCAGCGGTCCTCCGTGAGGAGGTTAGTGAACCTCCGTGAGGAGGTTAGTGAACCTCCGTGAGGAGGTTAGTGGTCCTCCGTGAGGAGGTCAGCGTTCCTCTGTGAGGAGGTTAGTGGTGTGTTAGTAATCACTGTTCAGCCTGCTGACATCACTCATTTAGACCAAAGCAGGGAAAAAGTATTCTTAAATATACTTCAAATACGAGATGTACTTGTGTAGTATATCTGAAGTATACTATACACACACTATAATTACACTGAAACTTTTTTCAGTCTTTTAATAGACTATATGTTCACTATTATTACACTGAAACACACATTAAAAGTGTACTGAATTTCATACGCTTTAAATGTAATTCAGTATATTCATTCAAAATACACTGACAAGGATCCTCCAGCTCATTCAACACCTGATTTACTTAAAAGACAGATCTAAACAGGTGTTTCCAGGTAAGACATCACATGGCACAAGGTCTCTACTGCTCCTCAAGTAAGGAGACCGATGACATCACAGGTTCTCTACTGCTCCTCAAGTAAGGAGACAGATGACATCACAGGTTCTCTACTGCTCCTCAAGCAAAGAGATAGATGACATCACAGATTTATAATATGTTGTTCTTCATATTAAAGCTTATTTAAATGTTATGATGCTCATTTTCCTACTGAATGTTTTTTTAATGTTCATTTATCACTGTAATGTGAACAACTAAAGTGCAAAATGGCAGTTGTCAAAGCCGTTCCTTGTAAAGCATCAACCCACTGAGAAGATCAGTGGCAACAGACTGCCGGTAGGAAGTCACCACAGTGGGAGGCCGTTCCTTGTAAAGCATCAACCCACTGAGAAGATCGGTGGCAACAGACTGCCGGTAGGAAGTCACCACAGTGGGAGGCCGTTCCTTGTAAAGCATCAACCCACTGAGAAGATCAGTGGCAACAGACTGCCGGTAGGAAGTCACCACAGTGGGAGGCCGTTCCTTGTAAAGCATCAACCCACTGAGAAGATCGGTGGCAACAGACTGCCGGTAGGAAGTCACCACA
>NC_048582.1:6538898-6553898 GCF_013265735.2 Oncorhynchus mykiss | reverse complement strand
TTAAATATTCACTCTATGAAATGGTATTGATTTGACCCCAGGACAATCAGGGTTAAAAGTGAGACAACAGAGTCTAAAGTAGATACACACACAGGTAGGTACATACACACACACACTGCTATACTATAGTGTAGGGATGTTACCTGGACGGCCTCCTCTAGTCTGTAGTCCTGAGAGGTACATACACACAGACACACTGCTATGCTATAGTGTAGGGATGTTACCTGGACGGCCTCCTCTAGTCTGTAGTCCTGAGAGGTACAGACACACTGCTATACTATAGTGTAGGGATGTTACCTGGACGGCCTCTTCTAGTCTGTAGTCCTGAGAGGTACATACACACAGACACACTGCTATACTATAGTGTAGGGATGTTACCTGGACGGCCTCCTCTAGTCTGTAGTCCTGAGAGGTACATACACACAGACACACTGCTATACTATAGTGTAGGGATGTTACCTGGACGGCCTCCTCTAGTCTGTAGTCCTGAGAGGTACAGACACACAGACACACTGCTATACTATAGTGTAGGGATGTTACCTGGACGGCCTCCTCTAGTCTGTAGTCCTGAGAGGTACAGACACACAGACACACTGCTATACTATAGTGTAGGGATGTTACCTGGACGGCCTCCTCTAGTCTGTAGTCCTGAGAGGTACAGACACACAGACACACTGCTATACTATAGTGTAGGGATGTTACCTGGATGGCCTCCTCTAGTCTGTAGTCCTAAGAGGTACAGACACACTGCTATACTATAGTATAGGGATGTTACCTGGACGGCCTCCTCTAGTCTGTAGTCCTGAGAGGTACATACACACTGCTATACTATAGTGTAGGGATGTTACCTGGACGGCCTCCTCTAGTCTGTAGTCCTGAGAGGTACAGACACACTGCTATACTATAGTGTAGGGATGTTACCTGGACGGCCTCCTCTAGTCTGTAGTCCTGAGAGGTACAGACACACAGACACACTGCTATACTATAGTGTAGGGATGTTACCTGGACGGCCTCCTCTAGTCTGTAGTCCTGAGAGGTACAGACACACAGACACACTGCTATACTATAGTATAGGGATGTTACCTGGACGGCCTCCTCTAGTCTGTAGTCCTGAGAGGTACATACACACTGCTATACTATAGTGTAGGGATGTTACCTGGACGGCCTCCTCTAGTCTGTAGTCCTGAGAGGTACAGACACACTGCTATACTATAGTGTAGGGATGTTACCTGGACGGCCTCCTCTAGTCTGTAGTCCTGAGAGGTACAGACACACTGCTATACTATAGTGTAGGGATGTTACCTGGACGGCCTCCTCTAGTCTGTAGTCCTGAGAGGTACAGACACACTGCTATACTATAGTGTAGGGATGTTACCTGGACGGCCTCCTCTAGTCTGTAGTCCTGAGAGGTACATACACACAGACACACTGCTATGCTATAGTGTAGGGATGTTACCTGGACGGCCTCTTCTAGTCTGTAGTCCTGAGAGGTACAGACACACTGCTATACTATAGTGTAGGGATGTTACCTGGACGGCCTCTTCTAGTCTGTAGTCCTGAGAGGTACAGACACACAGACACACTGCTATACTATAGTGTAGGGATGTTACCTGGACGGCCTCCTCTAGTCTGTAGTCCTGAGAGGTACACACACACTGCTATACTATAGTGTAGGGATGTTACCTGGACGGCCTCCTCTAGTCTGTAGTCCTGAGAGGTACAGACACACTGCTATACTATAGTGTAGGGATGTTACCTGGACGGCCTCTTCTAGTCTGTAGTCCTGAGAGGTACATACACACAGACACACTGCTATACTATAGTGTAGGGATGTTACCTGGACGGCCTCCTCTAGTCTGTAGTCCTGAGAGGTACAGACACACTGCTATACTATAGTGTAGGGATGTTACCTGGACGGCCTCCTCTAGTCTGTAGTCCTGAGAGGTACATACACACAGACACACTGCTATACTATAGTGTAGGGATGTTACCTGGACGGCCTCCTCTAGTCTGTAGTCCTGAGAGGTACAGACACACTGCTATACTATAGTGTAGGGATGTTACCTGGACGGCCTCCTCTAGTCTGTAGTCCTGAGAGGTACAGACACACTGCTATACTATAGTGTAGGGATGTTACCTGGACGGCCTCCTCTAGTCTGTAGTCCTGAGAGGTACAGACACACTGCTATACTATAGTGTAGGGATGTTACCTGGACGGCCTCCTCTAGTCTGTAGTCCTGAGAGGTACAGACACACAGACACACTGCTATACTATAGTGTAGGGATGTTACCTGGACGGCCTCCTCTAGTCTGTAGTCCTGAGAGGTACATACACACTGCTATACTATAGTGTAGGGATGTTACCTGGACGGCCTCCTCTAGTCTGTAGTCCTGAGAGGTACAGACACACTGCTATACTATAGTGTAGGGATGTTACCTGGACGGCCTCCTCTAGTCTGTAGTCCTGAGAGGTACATACACACTGCTATACTATAGTGTAGGGATGTTACCTGGACGGCCTCCTCTAGCCTGTAGTCCTGAGAGGCCTTGAGGAAGTCAGTGAGCTGTCGGGGAGTGAAGCGACACAGCAGGCCGATGTGGAGCTCATGCAGGTCGGGGCTCAGTCTTAGGAGAGGCTGGGGATGAGGGCCTTCCCTGGAGGTAGCACTGGGAAACAGACGGTTGTGTGTCTCTAATAATATAATAATGTTGTGTTTATTAAACAGACCAGAGAGCACAACAACTAGGATATTGATGTCTTCCGCCCACCCGAATCCATCCACACCACAGAGAAAACTCTGTTCTATTCTTCCGTGCTCCAACACAGTAACCAAGGATCTTACCTCTGGTCCAAAAGACACCTCAGGAACTGGAACACTAGGTGATCATCCTAGAGCGAGAGAGCGAGAGAGAGAGATAGCAGGAGAGAGAGAATGAGAGAGAATGAGAGAGAGAGAGATAGCAGGAGAGAGAGAGAGAGAGGTAGAGGTAGCAGGAGTGACAGAGAGAGGTAGAGATAGCAGGAGTGAGAGAGAGAGAGATAGCAGGAGAGAGAGAGAGAGGTAGAGATAGCAGGAGAGAGAGGTAGAGATAGCAGGAGAGAGAGGTAGAGATAGCAGGAGAGAGAGGTAGAGATAGCAGGAGAGAGAGGTAGAGATAGCAGGAGAGAGAGGTAGAGATAGCAGGAGAGAGAGGTAGAGATAGCAGGAGAGAGAGAGAGGGAGGGATAGCAGGAGAGAGAGAGAGGGGTAGAGATAGCAGGAGAGAGAGAGAGAGTGAGAGAGAGGTAGAGATAGCAGGAGAGAGAGAGAGGGAGGGATAGCAGGAGAGAGAGAGAGGGGTAGAGATAGCAGGAGAGAGAGAGAGAGTGAGAGAGACGTAGAGATAGCGTGTTAATTTCTGATTGTTTATTTCACTTTTGTTTATTATCTATTTTACTTGCTTTAGCAATGTTAACATGTCAATAAAACTTTGCATTGAAATTGACAGAGTAGAGATACACAACTAAGACGAAACAACCCAAGAAAACGGGTCACAACTCCTGCAGCTTTGTCGTACGCTGGTTCTGTTCAGAGTCAAGGGGAGACTTCAAGGAGAATCTTACGGCAGGAACATCTACAGCTCATCTCTTGGCAGTAGTACTGTAGACTACTTTATGACTGACCTCAACCCAGAGTCTCTCAGAGCGTTCACAGTCAGCCCACTGACAACTCTATCATCAGACCACAGCAAAATCACAGTCTACTTGAACAGAGCAATACTCAATCATGAGGCATCAAAGCCAAAGGAACTGAGTAACATTAAGAAATGCTATAGATGGAAGGAATGCAGTTTGGAAACCTACCAAAAAACAATTAGGCAACAACAAATTCAATCCCTTTTAGACAATTTCCTGGGTAAAACATTCCACTGTAATAGTGAAGGTGTAAACTTGGCAGTAGAAAACCTAAACAGTATATTTGACCTCTCAGCTTCCCTATCTAATCTAATCAGTATATTTGACCTCTCAGCTTCCCTATCAAAATCTATCAATGTCAAGCAGACAACCGAAGAAAATGAACAGCAATGACAAATGGATTGATGAAGAATGTAAAAACCTAAGAAAGAAATTGAGAAACATATCCAACCAAAAACATAGAGACCCGGAAAACCTGAGTCTACGCCTTCACTACGGTGAATCACTAAAACAATACAGAAAACCTGAGTCTACGCCTTCACTACGGTGAATCACTAAAACAATACAGAAAACCTGAGTCTACGCCTTCACTACGGTGAATCACTAAAACAATACAGAAAACCTGAGTCTACGCCTTCACTACGGTGAATCACTAAAACAATACAGAAAACCTGAGTCTACGCCTTCACTACGGTGAATCACTAAAACAATACAGAAATACCCAATGGGAAAAAGAAGGAACTTCAGCACGTCAGAAATCAGCTCAATGTAATTGAAGAATCCATAGAATCTAACCACTGAAAAGTCGAAACAAACAACAACACAAAGAGTTATCTATCCAAAACGGAGATGTATGGATAAACCACTTCTCCAGTCCTTTTGGCTCTATGACAAAGATCAAACAGCAATAACATATACATGATCAAATACAAATCTTAGAATCAACTATTAAAGACTACCAGAACCCACTGGATTCCAGAACCCACTGGATTCCAGAACCCACTGGATTCCAGAACCCACTGGATTCTCCAATTACATTGAATGAGCTACAGGACAAAATACAAACCCTCCAACCCAAAAAGGCCTGTGGGGTTGATGGTATCCTAAATGAAATGATAAAATATACAGACCCAAAATTACAATTGGCTATACTTATACTCTTTAACATCATCCTTAGCTCTGGCATCTTCTCCAATATCTGGAACCAAGGACTGATCACCCTGATCCACAGAAGAGGAGACAAATTTGACCCCAATAACTACCGTGTGGGATATGCATCAACAGCAACCTTGGGAAAATCCTCTGCATTATCATTAACAGCAGACTTGTACATTTCCTCAGTGAAAACAATGTACTGAGCAAATGTCAAATTGGCTTCTTACCAAATTACCGTACAACAGACCACGTATTCACCCTGCACACCCTAATTGACAACCAAACAAACCAAAACAAAGGCAAAGTCTTTTCATGCTTTGTTGATTTCAAGAAAGCTTTTGGCTCAATTTGGCATGAGGGTCTGCTATACAAATTGATGGAAAGTGGTGTTGGGGGTAAAACATACGACATTACAAACAACAAGTGTGCGGTTAAAAATTGGTTAAAAAAAACAACAACACACATTTCTTTCCACGGGGCCGTGGGGTGAGACAGGGATGCAGCCAAAACAAATACATCAACGAATTGGCGCTAGAACAGTCCGCAGCACCCGGCCTCACCCTACTAGAATCTGAAGTCAAATGTCTATTGTTTGTTGATGATCTGGTGCTTCTGTCACCAATCAAGGAGGGCCTTGATAAGCTCCCAATATCTATTGGGTGAAATACCACAGTGTGACATCACAGCAGCAAGATGTGTGACCTGTTGCCACGAGAAAAGGTCAACCAGTGAAGAACAAACACCGTTGTAAATACAACCCATATTTATGCTTATTTATTTTCCCTTTTGTACTTGTAACTATTTGCACATCGTTACAACACTGTATAATATGACATTTGAAAAGTCTTTATTCCTTTTGTGAGTGCAACGTTTACTGTTAATTAAAATAACATCACTTTTGTTTGTTATCTATTTCACTTGCTTTAGCAATGTAAACATATACTACCGTTCAAACGTCTGGGGTCACGTAGAAATGTCCTTGTTTTTGAAAGAAAAGCACATTTTTTGTCCATTTAAAATAACATCAAATTAATCAGAAATACAGTGTAGACATTGTTAAAGTTGTAAATGACTATTGTAGCTGGAAATGGCTGATATTTAATGGAATATCTACATAGGCGCATAGAGGCCCATTATCAGCAACCACCACTCACTCCTGTGATCCAATGGCACGTATTGTTAGTTAATCCAAGTTTATCATTTTAAAAGACAGAGCAAACTGTCTCTAACCAGAATAGAAAGAGGAGTGGGAGGCCCCGGTGCACAACTGAAGAAGAGGACAAGTACATTAGTGTGTCTAGTTTGAGAAACAGACACCTCTTAAGTCCTCCAATGGCAGCTTCATTAAATAGTACTCACAAAACACTAGTCTCAATGTCAACAGTGAAGAGGCGACTCCGGGATGCTGGTCTTCTAGGCAGAGTTCCTCTGTCCAGTCTCAACGTCAACAGTGAAGAGGCGACTCCGGATGCTGGTCTTCTAGGCAGAGTTCCTCTGTCCAGTCTCAACGTCAACAGTGAAGAGGCGACTCCGGGATGCTGGTCTTCTAGGCAGAGTTCCTCTGTCCAGTCTCAACGTCAACAGTGAAGAGGCGACTCCGGGATGCTGGTCTTCTAGGCAGAGTTCCTCTGTCCAGTCTCAACGTCAACAGTGAAGAGGCGACTCCGGGATGCTGGCCTTCTAGGCAGAGTTCCTCTGTCCAGTCTCAACGTCAACAGTGAAGAGGCGACTCCGGGATGCTGGCCTTCTAGGCAGAGTTCCTCTGTCCAGTCTCAACTTCAACAGTGAAGAGGCGACTCCGGGATGCTGGCCTTCTAGGCAGAGTTCCTCTGTCCAGTCTCAACGTCAACAGTGAAGAGGCGACTCCGGGATGCTGGCCTTCTAGGCAGAGTTCCTCTGTCCAGTCTCAACGTCAACAGTGAAAAGGTGACTCCGGGATGCTGGCCTTCTAGGCAGAGTTCCTCTGTCCAGTGTCCGTGTTCTTTTGCCCATCTTAATCTTTCCTTTTTATTGGTCAGTCTGAGATATGGCTTTTTCTTTGAAACTCTGCCTAGAAGGCCAGCATCCCAGAGTCGCCTCTTCACCGTTGACGTTGAGACTGGTGTTTTGCGGGTATTGTTTAATGAAGATGCCAGTTGAGGACTTGTGAGGCGTCTGTTTCTACAACTAGACACAAATGTACTTGTCCTCTTGCTCAGTTGTGCACCGGGGCCTCCCACTCCTCCTTCTATTCTGGTTAGAGACAGTTTGCGCTGTTCTGTGAAGGGAGTAGTGCACAGCGTTGTACGAGATCTTCAGTTTCTTGCCAATTTCTCGCATGGAATAGCCTTCATTTCTCAGAACAAGAATAGACTGACGAGTTTCAGAAGAAAGTTCTTTGTTTCTGACCCTTTTGAGCCTGTAATCAAACCCACAAATGCTGATGCTCCAGATACTCAACTAGTCTAAAGGCCAGTTTTATTCCATCTTTAAATCGGCACAACTGATTTCAGCTGTGCTAACATAATTGCAAAAGGGATTTCTAATGATCAATTAGCATTTTAAAATGATAAACTTGGCTTCGCTAACACAACTTGGCATTGGAACACAGGAGTGATGGTTGCTGATAATGGATATTCTGATTGGATATTCTGATTGCTGATATGTAGATATTCCATTTTAAAAAATCAGCCATTTCCAGTTACAATAGTCATTTACAACATTAACAATGTCTACACTTCTGATCAATTTGATGTTATTTTAAATCGACCAAAAAAATTTGCTTTTCTTTCATAAACAAGGACATTTCTAAGTGACCCCAAACTGTTGAACGGTAGTGTATGTTGCCCATGTCAATAAAGCCATTTGAATTTAAATTGAATTGAGAGAGACAGAGAGAGAGACAGAGAGAGAGACAGAGAGAGAGACAGAGAGAGAGACAGAGAGAGAGACAGAGTGAGAGACAGAGTGAGAGACAGAGTGAGAGACAGAGTGAGAGACAGAGTGAGAGACAGAGTGAGAGACAGAGTGAGAGACAGAGTGAGAGACAGAGTGAGAGAGAGAGTGAGAGACAGAGTTCATGCCTGTAAGTCACTTTGGATAAAATGCTAAATGCCAGAGATGATTATGATTCTTATGAAGTGAAATGTTGGCAGCCTTATTGACATGATCCATAACAACACCTTTTACAGCAACCCATTAGATACACCTACACCTGTGTCTGCAGTTTGGAGCCCTACATGGTCCATAACAACACCTTTTACAACAACCCATTAGATACACCTACACCTGTGTCTGCAGTTTGGAGCCCTACATGGTCCATAACAACACCTTTTACAACAACCCATTAGATACACCTACACCTGTGTGCTACATGGTCCATAACAACACCTTTTACAGCAACCCATTAGATACACCTACACCTGTGTGCTACATGGTCCATAACAACACCTTTTACAGCAACCCATTAGATACACCTACACCTGTGTGCTACATGGTCCATAACAACACCTTTTACAGCAACCCATTAGATACACCTACACCTGTGTGCTACATGGTCCATAACAACACCTTTTACAACAACCCATTAGATACACCTACACCTGTGTGCTACATGGTCCATAACAACACCTTTTACAGCAACCCATTAGATACACCTACACCTGTGTGCTACATGGTCCATAACAACACCTTTTACAGCAACCCATTAGATACACCTACACCTGTGTGCTACATGGTCCATAACAACACCTTTTACAGCAACCCATTAGATACACCTACACCTGTGTGCTACATGGTCCATAACAACACCTTTTACAACAACCCATTAGATACACCTACACCTGTGTGCTACATGGTCCATAACAACACCTTTTACAGCAACCCATTAGATACACCTACACCTGTGTGCTACATGGTCCATAACAACACCTTTTACAACAACCCATTAGATACACCTACACCTGTGTGCTACATGGTCCATAACAACACCTTTTACAGCAACCCATTAGATACACCTACACCTGTGTCTGCAGTTTGGAGCCCTCCATGATCCATAACAACACCTTTTACAGCAACCCATTAGATACACCTACACCTGTGTGCTACATGGTCCATAACAACACCTTTTACAGCAACCCATTAGATACACCTACACCTGTGTGCTACATGGTCCATAACAACACCTTTTACAACAACCCATTAGATACACCTACACCTGTGTGCTACATGGTCCATAACAACACCTTTTACAACAACCCATTAGATACACCTACACCTGTGTGCTACATGGTCCATAACAACACCTTTTACAGCAACCCATTAGATACACCTACACCTGTGTCTGCAGTTTGGAGTCCTACATGGTCCATAACAACACCTTTTACAACAACCCATTAGATACACCTACACCTGTGTCTGCAGTTTGGAGCCCTACATGGTCCATAACAACACCTTTTACAACAACCCATTAGATACACCTACACCTGTGTCTGCAGTTTGTAGCCCTCCATGATCCATAACAACACCTTTTACAGCAACCCATTAGATACACCTACACCTGTGTGCTACATGGTCCATAACAACACCTTTTACAGCAACCCATTAGATACACCTACACCTGTGTGCTACATGGTCCATAACAACACCTTTTACAGCAACCCATTAGATACACCTACACCTGTGTGCTACATGGTCCATAACAACACCTTTTACAGCAACCCATTAGATACACCTACACCTGTGTGCTACATGGTCCATAACAACACCTTTTACAACAACCCATTAGATACACCTACACCTGTGTGCTACATGGTCCATAACAACACCTTTTACAGCAACCCATTAGATACACCTACACCTGTGTGCTACATGGTCCATAACAACACCTTTTACAGCAACCCATTAGATACACCTACACCTGTGTGCTACATGGTCCATAACAACACCTTTTACAGCAACCCATTAGATACACCTACACCTGTGTGCTACATGGTCCATAACAACACCTTTTACAACAACCCATTAGATACACCTACACCTGTGTGCTACATGGTCCATAACAACACCTTTTACAGCAACCCATTAGATACACCTACACCTGTGTGCTACATGGTCCATAACAACACCTTTTACAACAACCCATTAGATACACTTACACCTGTGTCTGCAGTTTGGAGTCTCACAAAGGTGTTTCTTTTCTTCCATTGTCAGATTTTCCTGGAAACGCCCTTCACTCTCTACACAACAGAATCAGAGACATGCAATGAACACACACACACACACACACACACACACACACAGCAGTGTTCTCTTGGAAAGTAAGCGACTCATTGCTAATCCAGATTTTCAATTAGCACTTATCTCCCGTTCCTACGGCGATAACAGCCAGGCAATTACATGCTGCAGATAAGACTGATTCAGACAGTGGCGGGACTCTGTGTGTCGGGAGAGAGAAAGAGAGAGACAGAGACAAAGAGAGAGAGAGAGAGAGAGACAGAGAGGAAGAGAGCGAGACAAAGACCGAAAGAGAGAGAGAGAGAGACAAAGAGAGACCAAAAGAGAGAGAGAGACAAAGAGAGACCAAAAGAGAGAGAGAGACAAAGAGAGACCAAAAGAGAGAGAGACAGAGATAAAGAGAGAGCGAGACAAAGAGAGAGAGAGAGAGAGAGAGAGAGAGAGAGAGAGAGAGAGAGAGAGAGAGAGAGAGAGAGAGAGAGAGAGAGAGAGAGAGGGACAAAGACAGACCAAAAGAGAGAGAGAGAGAGAGAGAGATATGGAGGGAAAGAGAGAGAGAGAGAAAGAGAGAGAGACAGAGACCCAACCAAATCATGAGAAAACAAAAACACTGACCCAAACTTAAAGCTTTGACTATGTACAAGCTCAGTGAACATAGCCTTGCTATTGAGAAAGGCCGCCGTAGGCAGACCTGGCTCTCAAGAGAAGACAGGCTACAGTAGTTGAACCACTAAAAGTTTTGTGATTATGCTGAGGGACTGTGTGTGGTTTAGTACAGTACCCTGCATCACCACTTCATTTCTCCAGACCACCACAAGGGGGCGTTAGAGCACCGATTATGCTTCTGGGTCCTACTGTGTCTCTAACTGACAATGAATGGGCGACATAAACCTAAATATAAACTGATAATTGTGTACGACTTCAGTATGACTCACTAAAACTGTTGTTCTACTAAGGTTTTTATTATTTTATTTTGTTAGGGTGATTTAGCTCAGACTGTAGTAGTGTAGGAGCCACTCCAGACCGGTCACATTGTACAGTGCCTGAGTGGCACAGCGGTCTGAGACACTGCATAGCAGTGTAAACTGTGCTGCTACAGATGCTGGTTCAATACCCTGGACTTTTTCCCTCGCTCATTTTACGTTATTTGAAAATGAAATAATCTCCAAAATATTGTTTTTTATACAAAGCGATGATTATGATTGTTATTAATAATTTAGAATGATATAAAAGCCTGTTGGATATTCTCTCAGATATAATATGAACCCTGTTATTAGCAGAACAATATATATTGGTCATATTGGTCATGGCTCCCGAGTGACGCACAATGAGATTACCTTGCAGTTCTCCAGCTGTATCTACTGAAAGCTCACGAGGTTCAAGGCAAGAGGGCAGGGGGCACGGGATGGGCTGCAGAGCCACGCACAGAAGACTGACCTAGCCTATGGGGAAGGGAGGAGGAGGAAGGGGGAGGGGGGTGGACCCCCCCGCTACACTGGCAACACGAAGGGCATTGCACTAATAATGGTGCTGACGAGGGAAAGGTTCCCGCTGTTCTGTTCTTAGCGCCAGTCTGCACCTTCAAACTAAAACAGAACTAATAATGGCATCTTTATGCTTTCATTAATAAAAATGATAAAAATACTGTTTCAAAATGCCAATGTTTATTTAGTTATGGATCCATGACGAATCACTACGGGAATAAATATCACTGAATTACAGAAATATCCTCCAATCCTCTAAATGCAATTATTGGCGGAAAGTCACGTCGTATTTTAGGCGACATGAGTCTCACTCGTGTTGAGTAATGTGCAGTGTCGGTCTTATTTATTTAAAGAGCATATTGAGGTTAGAAACAAGAGGATTTGAAGACAACCATTTCAGCTGTTTAGAGCTGCTCTGAGACAAGGGGACTGGTCCTGATAAATCTAATCAGATCTATATTTTGACTGAATCTCCATTGGAGTATTGGTTAGACTACAATTATACAGTTAGAGTGTAGACATGTTATGCTCTTAGTGTAACCTTTATTAGGCAAGTCAAAGTCTTACTTACAAGGACATCCTACTCCTTTCCTCCCTGTCTGGGAATTGAACCCCGGTCCGCACGACACAGGGATTCTCTAGTTCAATAGCCCAGTACTGTACTCACGACCATCACGTTGTACAGCGTCATATTTTACGTTCCATCCTAACATAAACCCTGAGGGTTTTTTAGTTGTTTTCCTTGGAATAGAAACACCATAATATTAATCAAATTAATTAAGCAACATTTCTTAAAATCAGTCCCATATACTGTGTTCTTACAAAAAAAAGCTTTTAATTTCTCGAGTACAGCCACTATTGAAGGCCATCAAATGCTTCTCAAACACGCCCTCCGGTGGTCAAACTATCACTAACTAGCATTAATAGTAACAGTGGCACCATGCAAGCCCCGCAGTACGCTGCAACTTTTAAAGGGCGAACCACTGCAGGTGCAACACTGCCCACAACATGAGGTGGAAACTGAGCTGCACTTCCTAACCTCCTGCCAAATCTATGACCATATTAGAGACACATATTTCGCTCAGATTACACAGATCCACAAAGAATTAGAATACAAATCCAACTCCCATATCTACTGGGTGAAATACCACAGTGTGACATCACAGCAGCTAGATTTGTGACCTGTTGCCACAAGAAAAGGGCAACCAGTGAAGAACAAACTAGAGGGCCGTGTCGGCTGACCTGTAGTCTGGTGATGATGGGTCGTACTTCCTCAGGGAAATGCATGGCCACCAGGTCAGCTGACTTGGCAGGGTCAAGGGTCACCAGCTCCGCAATGTGCAGCAGGGCCTTCTCCCAGACACAGTGTTTCTCCTCTGAGCTGTAGCCAGGCATGGACAGCAGGTTGTGGATGTAGTTAAAGATCTCTTCCTGTTGACATGTCAATAAGACCAGTGTGAACTTTATCCATACAAGGGTCAGAACCTGCTGTCTACTGGGTGGTACACTGCACACTACCTTTCTCAGAGGGTCTCTGAGGTAGCAGTCCAGAATCTTATCATACAGATGATTCTGTTCATACAGAAACTCACAGATCTGGTAGCTGAGAGGAAGACAGAGGGGGAGGGAGAGAGAGAGGGGGAGGGAGAGAGAGAGGAGGAGGGAGAGAGAGAGGAGGAGGGAGAGAGAGAGGAGGAGGGAGAGAGAGAGGAGGAGGGAGAGAGAGAGGAGGAGGGAGAGAGAGAGGAGGAGGGAGAGAGAGAGGAGGAGGGAGAGAGAGAGGAGGAGGGAGAGAGAGAGGAGGAGGGAGAGAGAGAGAGGGAGGGAGAGAGAGAGGGGGAGGGAGAGAGAGAGGAGGAGGGAGAGAGAGAGGAGGAGGGAGAGAGAGAGGGGGAGGGAGAGAGGAGGAGGGAGAGAGAGAGGAGGAGGGAGAGAGAGAGGGGGAGGGAGAGAGGAGGAGGGAGAGAGAGAGGGGGAGGGAGAGAGAGAGGGGGAGGGAGAGAGAGAGGAGGAGGGAGAGAGAGAGGAGGAGGGAGAGAGAGAGGGGGAGGGAGAGAGGGGGAGGGAGAGAGGAGGAGGGAGAGAGAGAGAGGGGGAGGAGTTAATAGTGGTTGAACATAGTATATATATTATATACAAGTATATTCATAGAGACAGAGAGAGAGAGACAGAGACAGGGAGAGAGAGAGAGAGAGAGAGGGGGAGAGACAGAGACAGGGAGAGAGAGAGAGAGAGAAGATAATAGAGGATAACTCACAACTCTGCCTTCTCAGCCAATCCCAGTAGTCGTCCCTCATCAAACTGTATCACACCTCCCACCTGCAGCAGTTCCAACAGCACCTGGGAACCAATCACAGCCTCTACTGGATCACATGACCTGACCAATCCACAGGCTACGCTTAGAAAAAGTAAATAGCGCACGACTTTAGTCCTGAACCTTATAGTGACAGAGTGGTCTACCTGTTGTCTCTCTGTGTGTCTGGTGTCGTCGTCTGGACTACACAGGAACTCCAGAACCTGTGGAACAACAGAACCACAACACAAAACATAGCTTTAGGTTCTCCTACTGCCCAGTTTCAATAGAACACAACACGGCTCCAGGTTCTCCTACTGCCCAGTTTCAATAGAACACAACACGGCTCCAAGTTCTCCTACTGCCCAGTTTCAATAGAACACAACACCGCTCCAGGTTCTCCTACTGCCCAGTTTCAATAGAACACAACACCACTCCAGGTTCTCCTACTGCCCAGTTTCAATAGAACACAACACCACTCCAGGTTCTCCTACTGCCCAGTTTCAATAGAACAACACCACTCCAGGTTCTCCTACTGCCCAGTTTCAATAGAACAACACCACTCCAGGTTCTCCTACTGCCCAGTTTCAATAGAACAACACCACTCCAGGTTCTCCTACTGCCCAGTTTCAATAGAACACAACACCACTCCAGGTTCTCCTACTGCCCAGTTACAATAGAACACAACACCACTCCAGGTTCTCCTACTGCCCAGTTTCAATAGAACAACACCACTCCAGGTTCTCCTACTGCCCAGTTTCAATAGAACAACACCACTCCAGGTTCTCCTACTGCCCAGTTTCAATAGAACAACACCACTCCAGGTTCTCCTACTGCCCAGTTTCAATAGAACACAACACCACTCCAGGTTCTCCTACTGCCCGGTTTCAATAGAACACAACACCACTCCAGGTTCTCCTACTGCCCAGTTTCAATAGAACACAACACCACTCCAGGTTCTCCTACTGCCCAGTTTCAATAGAACAACACCACTCCAGGTTCTCCTACTGCCCAGTTTCAATAGAACAACACCACTCCAGGTTCTCCTACTGCCCAGTTTCAATAGAACAACACCACTCCAGGTTCTCCTACTGCCCAGTTTCAATAGAACACGACTCCAATCAGTTAGTCACACTACAGGAAGGCTTTATACTGAGAATATTGAATGACTAAGTACA